>NC_043015.1:33456768-33458392 GCF_006345805.1 Octopus sinensis
TACTTCTGTTATGTGTGCATGCAAGAATTTTTTTTGCTGGTTTAGATATGGGTAAGCAGCTATGCTGGGGTGCAGCCTTCAAAATTTTGTAACTAACCATATTGACTGCAATACCTAGTCTGCTACACAGTACCAAACAACCACCTACTCACACACTTTCGCTCCCTCCTTCTATGCCTCAGTAGTTTCCATCTCATCACTATTACTCATAAGGCTTAGGGGTCAACTTGACACTGTGGTTCAAGTCACTTGCCTAAGATGGCATGCAGTAGAATTGAACTTGGAACCACCTTACAAAGAAGAATTCTTAATCCTATGACCATGACTGAGTTATTTATATAATTGTACATGTGTGTATGTATGTGTGTAGCATGGTTAAAAGGTTTAAGTTTGCTAAATGATGATGAGACCAAGTTTTTGATCTCATTGCTTGGCATCTACAAAGTCTTTTACCATAACCTCAGGTGTAAATGGGAAGACAAGAACATCAAATATGTGAGAGGGAGAGAGGCAAAAGTTATCCAGTTTGTAGTGAAATGTGAATGACGACGGAGTTGTTTGTGAACTTACCAAGACAACTCTGGTACCAGCCTTCTTCAGTGCTTCAACAGCAGTTTGATGAGAGACGTTCACAACGTTGGCATCGTTAACCTTCACAATGATATCATTAACCCTGAAACAACACACAAAACAAAAACATTGTAGTTTATAGATATGGCTTTCTTACTCATCATCCCTAATTTTAGTAGTAGTAGTAGTGTGTGTGTGTGTATGAATAAGTATGCATATTTGCATATACATGTATATATGCGAGTATGTTTGTGTGTGTGTGTGTGTGTGTGTATTAGAATAACTGTTATGACTAGATACATTTCCCTCTGGAGATGCTATTCTGCAGACACTCAAATTTAAAATTTCCTCCACCAATGGGCATTGATTCATTAATTTTGGATCTGTATGTTTTTGTTTTTCATATATGTAAATGACTATTAATGTCTATGTACTTACACATTTTTTTATACATATACCTCACAAATGGATATTTTATTTCTGTTACTTATTTTACATTTATATTATTTATTTTCAATTTTCTTCATTTTATTCTATTTCCATTTTCACTTTATTTACTTTTTGTTTCATTCTATCTTATTCTTTACCTTATCACCCATTATTTTCTAACTGATTTGCTAACCCTTCACCCACACAGAACAATAAAAAAACAACTCCTTATTTGGTCTGCTTGCATGAATGGAAAGGTTTGCATGTAATATCTTAATGTGTATCTTTCTCTGATGAAATTACGTTCATAACATAAACACAAATTTAAAGCATAAATTTGTAATTTACCTATTGAGCACTAATAGGAATAACTGTAAGAAATAAAGATTACCAATTTTTTAATAATAAATAATCATTATCTTAACTCTCCATTTTCTTTCCTTCATTTAACTGAACATAAACTTGATAATATATATATATATGTATATATATCATCATATGTCCATTTTCCATGCTGACATGGGTCAGACAGTTTGACAGGAACTGACAACTCATAAGACTGCACTAAGCTCTCCTGTCGTTTTTGGCATGTTTTATCATATTTAATGAGAAAAGATTTCTTGGA
>NC_043015.1:33458492-33510992 GCF_006345805.1 Octopus sinensis
ATAATATATATATATAATTATATAATATATATATACATAGACACACACACATACCTCCTCCTCTTGCACTCTCCTGTCTTTGAAAGAACTTTTTCTTCACCCATTCCCTTCTGGTCATTCAATATGTGACCGCGTGTGTATCGTTGGCGATTTTCTTTCTCTGTTTTCCCTTCCTTGGACCTTTCCTTTTTCTATGTTTCTGATGAAGAGCTCTGCTCGAAATGTAAAATCTTGCTTCTTTCCTTCCTTTCCTGAGCATCCTATATGTGGAAGCACTCCATTGGTTATGATGACGAAGGTTCCGGTTGATCCGATCAACGGAACAGCCTGCTCGTGAAATTAACGTGCAAGTGGCTGAGCACTCCACAGACATGTGTACCCTTAACGTAGTTGTCGGGGATATTCAGCGTGACACAGAGAGTGACAAGGCCGGCCTTTGAAATACAGGTACAACAGAAACAGAAGTAAGAGTGAGAGAAGTTGTGGTGAAAGAGTAGAGCAGGGATCACCACCATCCCCTGCCGGAGCCTCGTGGAGCTTTAGGTGCTTTCGCTCAATAAACACTCACAACGCCCGGTCTGGGAATCGAAACCGTGATCCTACGACCGCGAGTCCGCTGCCCTAACCACTGGGCCATTGCGCCTCCTTGAGCATCCTATAACACTATACTTGTTCTGTGTTTTCATGTTTGGATTAACTATATACACAAATACACACACACATATCTATATCTATATATATATATAATGTATACAGACATACAGATATATAGACACACACACCCACATCTCTGTACATATAAACAGAAACAAACATGTGTACACAAGCTCCCGCCTCACCCCACACAGTGTTTCTATAGCAATGTGATAAAGTTGTGATTTCAGTAATAAAATAATAAAATTTTTCTCCCATTCTATCTAGTTTGATGTTTGATTAAATATTTTAAATGAAAGAGAGTAATAGGTAGAACTTTAGAGTGCAAGAATAAATACCAGCAAGGACGGTTGGCCTGTGGTAGAAAAAACTGGATTCACAGAGCATGATGAGTGCTGCTAAGCAGATCTTACCGATTTCTATAGAGGCGAACCACATTAATAATGACTTCATTCATCGGACACAAAAACTGGAGTCAGTGTTGTGAATCATGTTTAATGAGAGAACAGTCCTTGAAGATGGTATTTTGAGAGCAAATCTAGCTTCTTTGAAGCTTGTAATACTTTTTATAAACAGAAAATATTTTAGATAGGAAGGTATATTCATAAGACAAATAAAACAGCCAAATAAAAATCCAAGTTTTCTTAAAATAGACTGAACAAATTGAAATTTGAAAAATAAAAATATAAAGAAAACATTTTTTAAAAAATGTTCATTCTGGTTTCCAAGTGGAATGAAAATCATAAAAAACTCACCAATTCTTATCCTATCGCATGAGTATTTACAACATATTACCAACTCTCGTTTTGACTTAAGTTTTAAAAGCTAAACACACACACATACAGATGTATATGTATACATTGGTACAGATACACACACACACGCATTTACACATGAATATATAAACGGATATGTATACACACATGATGCGGTGTGTATGAACAGCAATGCTATGTCATAGTGAGATATGGCCCATGATTGCAAAAGGACATGTGAAGACTAGAAAGATATGAAGCAAGTAGGTTCCACTAGATGTGCAACATCTACGTGCATGTCCAGTGTTGAGAGGAAACACTGAACATAAAAGCATCCGTGTGTAAGGGAGAAGACGGTACTGTTATGATGATGTGGTGCAGATGGATGAGCCTGCTGCACAAATAAGTGCTAATCATTAAATATGGCTGGAACTCGTAGAAGAGGGAGACCTAGGAAGATGCGAGACAAAATAGTGAATACTGAATTCAAGTTGCTAACCCAAATGGGGATGACAACAAAGGACTGAGTTATTTGATAAATTGCTGTGCTCAAGGAGACCCACCCATCTCAGCAAAAATTAAGTCCTAAAAGCACAGTGTTAATATATATGGTCCTGCACCCAATCTGTTCCTGTGAAGCCTTGCCCACAATTCATCTTCATAAGACACACCTTTCTAACTAAGGCCATATTACTTCAACAGCTGTAGTTATATGAGAAGAGAATTTCCCCCTTTTTGCACTTCCAGATATAACAACCCTTGGAACCATTTTTCTTGTTACCCATCATGTGTGTGTGTGTGTGTGTGTGTGTGATTGTGTATGTGATTGTGTATGTGATTGTGTGTGTGTGTGTGTAATTGTGTGTGTGATTGTGTGTGTATGCTTAAACTTCATTCAGGAGAGGTATTAACCACCCCTAAGCCACTGCTGTTCCTAGTTCTACTAAAACCCAAAATAGTAGCACCTCTTAGGGTCCTAGCTATGGGTTAACTAGCATATGGGATGACATTCCATCTGAGCATGGGGATGCAGAAATAATCTTATTTGGTGTCAGGGCATGCAGTAAAACCACTGGAAGTGAGGGATGTTTAATTGTTGAGAGAGAGCATCCTTCTAGGAAAGGGACACTGACATAAAACCTGCAGTTTCATGTGATTACATGTCATCTCACTTTGGCCAGTCACTAGGTACTAATTACAGTCTCAGAGGGTGGTATTCATGTTGTGCAAGTACTTGTCATTATAATGATGTACAGGTGTCTCTTTATGGTAACTTCATTTGTCATTCCATCCAAGTGCACAATAAGTTACAACTTTTGTCGGTCACCTTTGCTTCAAACTATGCAGATCTGTAATGGGACTGGACAGTCATCTGCAAGGTCATGGATGGAAAGTCAGAAATGCCACTGACAATAAGGAAGCACAAGGAGATGACAAACAACTGTGAAAATGGAGCAATCACCATGTATGCACGGATACATACATTTATATTAATATGGTCTTGCTTTTCAAACTAGAAAATACATCTAGAAATCGTCTGTTGTGTTGACTATTAGTGGAAAGTAAAATGTAACAAATTATATCAAAATATTTTAGTAAATATAAATGCAAAGTGTTTCGATCTCAAGATTGAAGTTTGCAAATTGAATATAGACTTTTCTTTTTCTATTTTAAGTGTTCTTTGGTTTATTTTCGATTTAGATAAGGAAGAATTAGAAGACAAGTTAGCAGCGTCGGCTAATCTATGTTCTTTGCTTACATAAGTAGCAAATAATTTTATTGAAACATTCCACAGATGTTCACGTTCTGCAGCAGAGAAAATTGCAAGCAGCTTATATTTTAAACATCATTTAATGTGTTTAAGTCACTTTTGAATTCTTCATTTGAAGACAATGGAGAGGCATGAAGGAATATTTTCTTTCTTTCCAACTAATGAGATTTTCTGCCAATAGTAGTATGTATATCCATCCATCCACCCACCTACCTACCTATCTAATATATATGAACACGTGTGTGTGGGTGTAAGATATACGTGTATACTGATAAGTCTGTGCAACATGTGCCTACCTATCCATCTATTGAATGTGTGTGTGTGTGAGTGTGGACATATACATACATTCATTTGTTCATTGAATTTTATGTCCATTTTCCCATACTAACATGGATTAGATGAAGGAACTATTGAGGCATTGTTTTACAGTCAGATGTCTTCCAGTTCACAAACCCATAGGATTTTCAAATAAGGAATATCCTATTCAGACATCTTCAAAGATGCAAAATCAGTTGATAAGCTGTTGAAATAAGTAACAATATTCAGCTCGAGAAATTTGATGAAATTTGTGTATATATACACACACACACACACACACACACACACTATATATATATATATATATATATATAACAAACTTCTTTTCAGTTTTCATCTACTCAAGTCCACTCACAAGGCTTGAATCAGCCAGAAGCTACTGTAGAAAACAGTTGTGCAAATTGTTGCATGTTAGAGTTGAACCTGAAACCACACAGTTAAAGTTTGTTTTGTACTTTATCTTCCAGTAATTCATCCATCCATCTTGGTGTCTCCCTAAGCGATTCTATGCACAACACTGATAGACAGAGGCCTCACAACATCTGGATGTATGACATTTCCTTAACCAATGAACTTCAGATCTAGATTCTCTTCTCACCTAACGCTTGCAAAATGCCAAAGAAAATGAAAACTATACCACCATTATAGTTTCTGTAGAAACAAAGCTACTGGTCACCTGAATTGCTAGATATAGCAACCAAATCTCCTTTGGTCACAGTTTAGACAAGGTTGACCTGGGTATAAAGAACAACAAGAGCAGTAGGGGAAACACAATAAGAACAGCTAGAACAATGCAACCAACAAATGTATGAACAGCACTGCCACCATCACTAGTGACAGGTATTACAGGTGAATGCTTACCTTAGCCGGCCATCAGCAGCAGCTGCTCCACCAGGTATAATTTTGGTGATGTAGATACTTGGGTCTTCTCCAATGTGGGGGTTGTCGCTACCTCCAGCAATGCTGAACCCCAATCCTGTATTGCCCTGTACATAACAACAACAACAACAATATATGAATAAATGAGACATCAATGTATTTGTGTGATTCACATAATAGGGGTGGGCCTGGGGTACTGATGCAGACAAGAGTGAAACATGTATTGATGGAGTGTAGGTTAGATCCGGTCTATTAATAAGGAATTATGTTGGTCTTGGAGATTGAAAATAACGATGCCTTTTGATCTTGAATGACCATGGGATTGTACCTAGAAAGTTCCCCTCCCAGGCAAAGTCCGGACAAAGTTGTTTATAGAAGGCCAGAAGTTGCCCATGCATATCAGCCACCCCTCTCCACACCACTGATGTTATCCAAGGGAAAGGCAAAAGCCAGTACAGCTTGGCACCAGTTACATCACAACTCATTTCTACAGCTGAGTGAACTGGAGCAACGCGAAATAAAGGGTCTTGCTCAAGAACACAACACACATCCCTGTCTGAAAATCGAACTCACTACCACATGATTGTGAGCCAGACAATAGGATGTAGTATATGTATATCTATATATAAATATATATATATATATATCATGAAGCTGACCACTGTTAAAACTTCCAAGTCTTTGCTAACAAAAATATATAATTTTTCTTTATCTTTTTACCTGCTATGGCCAGCTGGGGCAATGCATTGAAGAGTTTCTTTCCTTTAATCATACAAACCAATCTCAGTACTTTTTTCATTAAGCCTGGTACTTATTCAATTAGTCTCTTCTGCTGAACCACTAATATTACAGAGATGTAAACAAACCGACATCTGTTGTCAAACGGTTGTGGGGGACAAACACACACACACACACACACATATATATATATATATAGAGAGAGAGAGAGAGAGAAAGAGAGATAGGCTTCTTCGAGTTTCCCTTCTCCCAAATCCACTCACAAGGCTTTGTTGGGCCTGAGGTTATAATAGGAGACACTTAATAATAATAATCCTTTCTACAAATCACTTGAAATTTTTGGGAGAGAGGGTTAGTCGATTAAATTGACCCCAGTACTAAACGGGTACTATTTTATCAATCCCTAACTCCAGTTGGAAAACTCATTCAAACTTCTAGAAGACATCACCCGAATCACAGACGGTACCTCATAGGAACTGTTATGTGGCCACTTGGATGGCTAGAAAGAACAACTAAATTACTCTCAAATTACATTTTCTGAAGAAAATGAAAGTCACTTGGAGTTATGTAATTCAAGATATTCTATGTTTGAAAAGCCAAAAAGAAAAGGAAAAAAGAAAAAGAAAATAGGATTGTCATAGCTGGAATATTTTTGATATCATTGGTAAGCAGGACTGTAACTAAGCTGGAGCCAAACAACAACAACAATTACAACATTGTCCAACACAACTCAATATTTTAGCTGTATATCTTTCATTGAATTCTTCATTCTCTGAGATCAGAAATGGCATTCATATTACAATATGTACTTAATTCTATGTTTTAGAGAAAGTAATGCCAAGGAAATGTCTCCTGGAGCAACAGACTCAGAAAACTGGAGAATTTCTCAAGATATTGTTAATCTATCTCCATCTTTGGTGGTCTTATGATACAGCTAGCCTTAATAACCATTCCATCAAAGGATTTTGGGGAGTCTGTTTTACTATCTAAGAAGTAATAAATAGCGAAAGATCTATTTATATTGAAAGGGATCCCTTACATTTAGAATACCACAATCCTTCGTGCCTTACCTCCTCCACTAATGGTTCCAGAGACCATTATATGCAATTTCCTTACCTACTGTTCTTATATTACCATTTTCTAAAGATTCTCAGAGGATGCAAGAATCAATTTTCTCCAACACCCCTCCTCTTTCATTCTCTCTGCCCTCCTCAGTCAATAACCAACATTACAGATGCAGAATCACGAGGGAGAAATAGCAAATTAGTATAAGATAAAAGAGGGGGAGGGGCTTTCACAATGCATTAACACAATATGTTGAACAAAGGAGAGGGATAAAATATGGTTTTTAGAAGAGCATTAGCCTGAAGAGGAACACAAGGATTGTATCTATAGCCATGTGGGTCTTTAATCACTAACACAACCACCACTTCCCCCGTCTCAGCTCCTGACAGACACTATAAAGTGGATTAGCAAAACAACTCTTAGAGTAGGAAATAAGCCTCAATAACATGTTGTATTAGTGGCAGGAGTATAAAACAATGAAGTCAAAAAGGAGTGGGAGTACCTCTGTTTCTCCTCTCTTCCCCCCCACAACACAATGTAAAGAGATGATGGTATGATGATATGTTATATTACAATATATACCTGTGTGTAGGAGAGAGAAAGAGAAAGGTTGGTAGGGCATGAGTGGAAGCAAAATAAAAAAAAAAGAAATGAAGAAACTGTGCGAGATCATTTATTTCTCATCTTCATCAGTCCATATTAATGAGGAATATAGCTTTGTGTGTGTGTGTGGTAATGTAGATGTATATATATATATATATGTTTGTGTGTGTATATATAAATATTTATGGGCATGTCTGTGAGTATGCATGTATGTTTAAGTATGTAAAAGTGTGTGTGTGTGTGTGTGTGCAAGCATGCATGGTGTGTTGGGGTAGCTTAAAAACTAATGAAGAAATTATGCAAGATCTTCTTCCTCTCTGGAGTAAATCCTTCTTTAGAGCTCTGCTACGTGACTGAACATGTTCCACTGATAAATGGTGTTCACTGATGGTGATGATGATGATGATGATGAAGGTGGTGGTGGTGGCGATGGTAATGGTTCTCCTGCTGCTACTGCTACTACCAGTGATGATGATGATGATGATGATGAGTAATAAGATGGAAGAAGTTACAACAAGATTAACAAGAAAATTAAAGTACTTCAGTCATACCACAACCATCACAACAACTGGTGATGATGATGATGATGGTGATGATGACAACAATGATAATTAAGAAAATTGGAAATAGAAACTACAAGATTAAGTAAAGGAATTAGTAAGACCACCCCAACCATTACCTCTCGCCATATTAATATCCATCTATCCTCACCACAACCATCACTACAATTTTGCCAGCATCTATCTACCTTTATCATCATCATCACTATTATTCATAAAAGCTACCACCACCATCACCACCACTACTATTACCAACACTTTTGATACTATTTTCCCCACAGGTTAAGAACTACCACCGTCACCACAAGCCCAACATTCAACCCCATCTTCACCACCACCACTATTACAAACTCTATCTCAGTCACTTTGGATGTCTTCAGCAGGGCCCTCAAACATTCAGGCTGAGGGTCTGGTTTAAAGAATAACTTCCACCTTCACATGGTTACAGTTATGGGCTCTGTCCCTCCTTCCATGGCTATGAGGTTAAGAAGCTTGCTTTGAACCCACTTGGTCTCCGGTTCAATGCCACTAAGCAGCACTTAGGAGATGTGTCTTAACACAATCCCAGGCCTTATGAGGGACTTCGGTAGATGGAAACTGTATAGAAGCCTGTTGTGTGTGTCATCATTTAACATCCTTTGTTCACACTGGCAAGTGTGTGTGGGGGGGGGGGGCTGCCATTAGATTCCAGTCTGCTTTGGCATGGTTTCCATGGCTGGTGACCCTTCCTAATGCTAACCTCTTTACAGAGTGTGCAGGGTGCTTTCATGTGGCACCACATGTGTGCTTTCACATGGTGCTGCACAGGCACTTTTGCAGGGCACTGCATGGGTGCTTTTAGGTGGAACGGTCATGAGTGCTTTACACCACCAGAAGGATTAGTTATAACATTTCTGCGGTGGGATAAGGGTCTTCTTGCCAGGCATCAGGTGTCTCGGTCCTTTGCCATCTCACCTGAAAGGTTCAGCTTCCTGAGGTTGTTCTTCAGTACTCTATCCCACGTCTTCCTGGGTCTCCCACTTGCCCATGTTCCTCCTCTTCAAGAGATTGGCACTTGCATGTATGTATATAAGGATGTCTTTGTGCTTGTCACCTCTCCAGCTGCTGATCAACCGATGTTAATTTATTTACAACTTCATAACTTAATTGTTTGGCAAAAGTGAGTGGCAAAACAAGTACCAGGCTTTAAAAGAACAAAACAAAAAGAAACAAATACTAGGGTCCATGTCATTTTTGCGATGTGTGGTCTGGCGTTGTCTTGCAATAAAATAGGAGTGGATCTGTTGACTAATCTAGGCTGTTTTTGTAAGTTTCTGCATCATTTGGTCCAGTTGATTGCAGTATACTTTGGCCATGATTGATGAGCCAGGTTTAATGAAATCATAATGGATCACACCTGTGCCAGACCACCAAACACACACCATCAGCTTCTTTTGATGAATTTTGCTTTTTGGATTGTGTTTTGGGAGGTTGTCTTTGTCCAATCATTGTGCTGAACATTTATGGTTGCTGTATTGGATCCATTTCTCATCACATGTTACAATTCGATTAAAAAATGATTCAATTTTGTGTCAGGAAAGTAGCATAATGCAGGCTTCCAAACGTTGCTGCTTCTGATTTTCATTGAGTTCATGTGGAACCCACTTATCCAACTTTTTCACTTTACCGATTTGAACAAGGTGAGTCAATATTGTTTGCTTACTAACACCAAACAACAATTATAATTCACAGGCACTTTGAGATGGATCTGACTCGATGGTGGCTTTCAGTTCGTCATTATCCACCTTTGTTTCTAGTCAATCGTGTTGCTCATTTGTGAGGTCAAAGTTACCAGAACAAAATTTTGCAAACCAATTTGATACTGTCTGTTTGCAAGAAAGAACTCCTATTTCAAAACTACAAATTTTCAACTTATCCATCTCTAAACAAAAGCAGCAAAAAATGATTTATAAATACTTTATAAAGCACAAAATGAGTTAGAATAAAAAAATAGATGTGGCAGCTTTCTAACAAAAAATAAAGATTGTCAAAATATAATAATGGTGCAAAATGATCAGATGTCAAAGTTTACCATACACCTTACTACTAATTTCATACTTGACAACCTAATAGTATTCTAGATGTAGAGAGCTGGTGCTGTTGACAAGATATGAACCACCAATGCCAGTTTCATCATTCAAGACTAATGAATAAAGTAACCAACGCAATAGCATCAATAACAACTGTTATCAGAGGGCAGTGATGTGTCTTGGCAACACACACAAACACACTTCCAGTTCATGTATACATACTTGCACCTACACACACACATACATGAAATCAATCGCAAATTATTTTCCAATTTAGAGTAATTTTTTTCATCACTTTAACAAAAGTGAAAAGATTGGCAATGCACAACTACTGTATGTATGTATGTATGTATGTATGTACACCCGCACATACACACATCCATACATACATATATTTTACATGGGTGTAAAATAATTGTGATGAATGATGATGATGATAAATACACACATGTATATATTTACTTCACCCACCATCCATCATCCATTCATCATTTACAATTTTAACTTTTGGCGATAAGATATAATTTTTTTTAATGGTCATTTAGACAGAGACAGAAGGAGAGAGAAAGTGTGTGTGTGTGTGTGGCTTTGCAAAGCTCTAAAAGATAAAAGTACATTTTTAAACATAATAAGTAACAGAGGGAGGTAGTGGTGGTGGTGGTGTTAAAATTAATATATATATATATAGTAAAATGTAAAACTAACCCAAACCATCTTCTGAAGAGCAATAAAATGAGTATGAAATAACGAGAAGTAATTGCATATATATCTAAAAGATTAACTATAAGGTATTGTGTGTGGTGTGTGTGTATATATATATATGTATGTATGTATGTATGTATGTATGTATGTGTGCATACACATATATTAGACGAATGGTGTAGATGTATTTGGTTGTAGAATTAATGAGGGAAATTGGCTAGAAATTGATAGGAAGAAAATGGAGGACATGATAAAAATAAGGGCAGAGATGGGGATATCTTTGAAATAATATATATATATATATATATATATATATATATATATATATTATATATATATATATATATATATAAAAGCAAATACAAAGTAATTGCCTTTTGTAAGAAAAGTTTAAATGTTAAGAGAAAATAAAAGTAGTAGAATTGATAAACATGAAATAAAATACATAAATATATAAATACACATACATGAAATAAAATAGTGTGTGTGTGTATGTGTGTGTGTATATATATATACACATATATATACAGATACACACTAGACTGCACTGGTATGGTTATGTGATGCGTATGGACTAGGACAGCCGTGTAAAGAAGTGCTAACCTCTATAGAGGGGAATCTGTGGTAGAGGTAGGTGCAGAAAGACATGGGACGAGGTGGTGGAGCATGATCTTCAAACTTTGAGCCTCACAGAGGCAATGACCAGTGATCGAGACCTTTGGCATTATGTGGTGCTTGACAAGAAGACCCATCAAGCTGAGCAAAATTGCAGTCGTAGAAGGTACAGGTGTCACACAAATTGGCACCCATGCTGGTGGCACATAAAAGCATCCCGGTGTCATGCAAATGGCACCAGTGCCTGTGGCACATAGAAGCACCCATTACCCTCTCAGACTGGTTGGTGTTAGGAAGGGTATCCAGCCATGGAAAACCATGCCAAATCAGACTGGAATCTGGTTCAATCTTCCAGTGTGCCAGCCTAGTCAAACCATCCAACCCATGCCAGCATGGTCAACAGACGTTAGATGGTGATGGTGATGACTTTTTTAGTCAAATGAATCGACCCCAGTATTTTTTATCTATTTTTTCAGGCAGTGGTAGGGGATTGGGGGACAAAGACACACAAACACGCACATGTGTGTGTGTATCTATCTTTATATACATACACACACACACACACACACACACACACACAACAGGCTTATTTCAGTTCCCATCAGCCAAATCCACTCACAGGCTATAGTAGGAGACACTGCCCCAAGGTGTCACACAGGGACATGCAGTTGGGAAGCAAACTTATCACACAGCAAATGCCAGTGCCTATATGTAGTTATGTGTGTGTGTGTGTGTGTGTGTGTGTACATAAATATGTACACATACCTGTACATATTCATGAAAGCATGTTGTAGACCAAAAGTTTATGTATAGGTAGAGGCATGGGTGTGTAGTTGAAAAGTTCATTTCCCAACCACTTGGTTTTTGGTTCAGTCCCATTGCATGGCACCTTGGGAAACTTAAAGAAGAATGCCATGAGTGTGTGTGTGTATGCATCTGTAATCTCTTGTACAGAAATGTATTGAGCATTGGCTGTTGTTAGTTTCTCCAACCACCAAATTGCCTGGGTACTTCTTGTCTACGCAACTGTGTGGAATAAGTAACACCTTACTTGGAAAACAGGTAAGGGCTAACATCAGGAAGGAAGTCTGGTTGTAAAACAATGCCTCAGACAACACAATTTGTCCAACCCATGCAAGCAAGCACAAAATAAATGTAAAGCATACATTCGTAAGCATAGGCTAGAAGGGTGGGTGGTTAAAAAGCTCACTTTGCAACTGTGTACTTTCAGGTTGTTCCACTGCTTGGTACCTGGGCCAACCAATAAAAGTAAATTTGGGAGATGGAAATTGTGTGGAAACCTGCCACGTGTGTGTGTTTAATCCTCACACGACTGCCTGACCACTGGTGCTGGTACGTTTATGTCTCCGTAACTTAGCAGAATGGCAAAAGAGGTCACTAGAATAAGTATCAGACTTAAGAAATAACTACGGACTATTAGATCAAAATAATTTCAGGGAAGTACCCCAGGACGGCCTGTAGTCCAATGACTGAAACAAGTATAGGATAAAAGATATACAAAGACACACACAACTATCTAACTAGCTACCTACCTATGTACACACACACACACACACCACACACACACACACAAAATAAAAATCATTACATTTATATATTTTTTCTTTGCCAGACACTCAAATATACATTTATCTAATAACTTTCTTCCTTTGCTAAGAATATATTTAACAAAATAAAATATAGAAAATAAAATATAATTATATAAAATAATATAATTACGGTAAAGTAAAAATAAAATTGATAACAAAACACTGGATATAAGTAAGCTGGGTTTTTTTTATTTTGGATTTGAAGTATTTTTCAGTCATTATAGGAATTTGCTCCAGCTGGCCGTTGTGTGTTTGTATTTTAGTGGTTCCATTCCACCAGTCACAATGTGCTGCTTAAGTATTATTGGCTATTGATTATCGATCTGATATTCACATCTAAACTACTAATATTGATTTTTGACATTTGTGGCTCTTCCAGATTCCCCAAGCTGTTCTATTAGAGGCAATAGGGGAGAGGAGGTGGGGACGGTAAGATGGAGAAGATGAAGAGGAAGGGATGTAAGAGATGGGGGTAAAAGACGAGGGAGGAAAATGAAGAAGTTAAAAAATACAGCAGGAATGTACATATATATGTGTGTGTGTGTATATATACACACACACACATACACAGATCCATACATAGACAAAAGAGTACACGCATACATTAGTATGCATAGTCACATATTTACATACATATGCATATCTATAGCAATTTCAACACTATATCGCTTACATCAACACACACATACACACACTTGCACAGGGATTTATGTATATATTTGTATTTTCTAGACAGGTCATATCAATGGGTGAGTTAATGTACTACAGTACCACTGTTCCCTTCTTAGACATACCCACACACATCATACCACACCCATATTCCATATGTTCCAGTAACATCTTATCCATTAATTCCAATATATTGGCTTCACCAGAACACCCACTTTCACTTTGTACTTTCCAACTCTCTAAAACTTTTATATATTCCAGCCACAATCATTATTGTCTATGAGATCTACAATGCTTGCCTAATTCTATCTTACACTGTATGGAAACACATCCACCCACCCACATCACACCCATCCTCCTATCTACCTACCTACCTACCTATATCTATCTATTTGCCTGTTTGGTTACCTATGTATTTGACTGTCAGTCTATCTCAATCTATCTGTCTGTCTGGTTACCTATGTATTTGGCTATCTATCCATCCATTTGTCTGGTTACCAATGAATTTGACAACCAGTCTATCCATCTGTCTGTCTGGTTATTTAAGTACCTGCCTACCAGTCTATCAACCTCTCTATCTATCTAGCTATTTACAGGTCTATCAACCTGGCATTTTCTCCATTCGTTAATCTAGCTCCATTCGTTAATCTAGTCCATTCGTCCATCCAACAATTCACCCATCTAACTTTCCAACCACCAACTTATCCACCCAAGTATCTCTCCCTTTCTTTACACACACAAACACAAACACACAATAACATGTGAGTAGGTGTATGTATGTATATGCATGCATATATATGTATGTGCATGTTTTAGTTAGGCCCTCCCTGCCATCACCACCAATGTTTAGTGCACCGATAGACTATATTAATTGCTACATATTGAAGTCGATTTTTCAATTGCTCAACAATTTGTATTGAAATAAGCAGCAATTCAAAGAATCCCTGCTTCCAAGTACAATATTTTATTGTTATCACTTCGAACATGACACGTGTCTTTCAAACAGACATTTCTAATTGAAATGCTTTCATCAATAGTAAAACCTTTTATGTATATACTCATTTATATATACACCCATTGAATAACTCCTCCCAACTCTTTCCTACAATGTTTCACACTCACTGAACCGGAGACAAGTGGGAAGCCCCTATAGGATCACAAGTCCTCCACTACACCAGTCCCCTGCTTACATACTATACCTCACACCAGTCCCCTGCTTACATACTAAACCTCACACCAGTCCCCTCCTTACATACTATACCTCACACAAGTCCCCTCCTTACATACTATACCTCCACTTCTAACTACTACCCTACACCAGTCCTCTCCTTACATACCTCCACTTCTTACTGCTACCCCAACACTATCTCCACTATACTAGTTCTCCTCCCCTTACAAACTGCACCTCAACTACAATTCTCCACCATTACATTTCACCTCCCTTTCACGCTAATCATCATTACACTAACACAACTACACTCTTCCACACTACATTTTACCACCACTACAGCGTATCAATGAAGGAGTCTCTATGCAAATCATTAACACAATGAGAAGTAGAAGTGAAATCCCCTCAAAGCACACCCTACTATCATGGAGAGTTAGAAAGAGAACGATAATCTGGAGAAAGAAAAAGATAATCTGGTTAGATCCATCATGAAATCTAGATGCATTCACTAATGGGGAGGGAGTTATGTAAACAATATAAAAATAGGGATGATGATGATTGTGATAATAATCATCATCATTATGGTCATCTTTCTCATCATTGCTGTGGTTCTATTTTTCCACATTCACTGCATGGGTTGGATATGTCTACGTTACCAAATATCTTCACTCTTTAATCTGGTTTTAAGTCAAAGCCCAACAATTTCAGATCTAACTACATTAGCGTTGCCGTACCTTCCTTGGTCTACTTATCTTCTATACAACAGACACCAATTCCCTGTGCTATGAAAATCTACCAACTGTACTAAAGATACCTGCCCCCTACAATCTCACCAACTCAGCAGTTGTTTTGATCCAATAAGTGGGCAACTAGAGAAGCTCATTTGCAAGAAATAGTAGCCAAATTCCCTCAAATCATACCCTAACATCTTTAAAATAGAAAGTCATTATTGGATATACAAACAGATAATTTTCTTTGTTTTAATTTTTGCTTACAAAAAAATCATATTTGGAACATCTTTGAATATAGAACTGTCAAATCAGGGCTGACCTTGGGCTAAACATCAACAAAAACTACCAACACTTCAGTTATATTGTATCACCCAACATGTCATCCACCACTCCCCCACCTCTGTATTATAAGCAAAGTACCTCTCTCTCTCTCTCTCACACACACACACATCATCCACTTCAAACCTCACTCTTCAATGCTAATCATATGTTACAGGCTTATTTCTACATTAATGGCTCCAGAAGGTGTCATTTTTTATTTTTAGCTTTCAGAGCAACACAACAATCCATAACAGCCTTGCAATTTTGAATAAAACATTAGAATCGGTGAATTCTTACAAACAACTCCATCGACACATATTGGGAAATTTCCAACTACCAACTAGCTAAAATAGTCGCTATTTCCTTTAACACTTTCCACCTGAAAGCCACATCAAAAACCCAGTAAATTGATTTACCATACCTTAAAAAATGATGATATAAGGAAGGAAAAAAACACTCATTTCTTTATGAACAAAAGCTCCGTGAATGACAACTAAAGAGATGTAGGTGTGACATACTTTCTAATATTTTTTTAGCAACCAATAAAACTGCAATAAATAAGCATACTTCCATGTGCTTACAAATATTATTTGCTTATATTTTGTAATATTGCTTCACTACGGCAATCATTTGTAAAATCATCAACACAAAACTCAGAGCATCGATTCCAGAAGCCTCTACTTACCTCCATGGTTAACGACTATTCACTCACTCATCATTGTCTATTCATCAGACTCTCTCTTCAGCTAGTTGACATTACCCTCCAGGAATGCATCAAGCTGGCAGAGTCATTAGCACATCAGGCAAAATGCTTTGTGGCATTTCAGCCATCTTTACGTTCTGAGATCAAATTCCACTGAGGTTGACTTTGCCTTTCATCCCTTTGGAGTTGATTAAATAAGTACCATTTTATATTTTGGTAAGTCTGTTTACCAAAGTCCCAACTAATGAAGCATTATCAGTAATTCAAGACAAACTAGTGATGGATACCGCTCTAAAAGAATGCACTAGTATGCCAATAGAAAACTTGATGGAATTGTTGACTTTCTGCATAGAAACTACCTACTTCAGAGTAGGTACTGATATATATCAAGAAAAAGAGGGTTTAGCTATGGGTTCATCATTATCACTGGTAATAGTCAATATATACATGGAATACTTTGAGAATTTGGCTTTAGGCTCAACACCACAAAAACCAACCCTGTGGCTGCGATATGTTGACAACACCTTCATTCACTGACCCCACCAGGAGGATGTCCAAGTACTACTAGATAATGTGAACTCAATAAAGCCATCCATACAGTTCACAATGGAGAAGGAAAAGGACACTCAGGTGGCATTCCTGAATGTATTAATAACATGCACGGAGTATGGGTTCAGGACATCTGAATACTGCAAACCAACCTTCACTGGATGATACCTCAATTTCAATTCCCACCATGCATACAGTATAAAGAGAGGGATTGCTCAGTGCCTAAAACATCAGGCAAAGACTATAAGTAGCGATCCTTATACATACCAGGAAGAAATGTTGAGATTAAGAAACAATCTGCTATGTAACAACTACCTAAAGAACAAACTATCCACTCTTAATTAGGAAGAAGAGAGAGAATGAAACCCATAAACTTAGCACAATCTGTTTACCCTATGTCAAAGGCCTCTTGGAAAAGATACAAAGGATATGCGGTCCATATGACATCAGGTCAGTACTCAGAAGGAATACAACACTTTGCAAATATCTTCTCCAAGTAAAACCACCCATAGAATATGACCAAAAATTGCATGTACTCTATCCCATGCAGCAGTGGTAGGTTATACAAAGGCAAAATGCCCCCTTAAAGTAAGAGTAGAGGAACATTATAAAACTGTGACATGAGGGGATGCTGAAAAATTGGATACAGCTGATCATGTATGGAAAAACGGAGACTGCCTCCTGCTGTGGGATGAAGTTAAAATAATCGACAGAGAACACCACTGGAAAATATGAAAATTAAAAGAGGCTGCACATATGCCAGGACATAATAGCCGAAGCAAACCAGTATTAAGAAAAGGTAAAATACTAGGTTTATAAACCCTAAAATTCACTCTATATAGCATAGTGGATAAGAGCGCAGGCTACTAACACTCAGATTCTAAGTTCAATCCCAGGCAGGGACTTGAAAAATAATACCAACAGAAAAATAACATCAGCACCATATCTTAGGAATGTGAACAGTGTATCCCATTAGTCAAATAAAGGGTTGGGTTCAAAATTCCACCAGAACACCGGATGAAATGCTGGAGAGTACATCAGCTGAAATGCTATGATCATAACAAGGCGAGGACACCTGTCAGCACATTGTAAATAATGTAAATAAGTACCAGTTGAACACTGCAGTTGACATAATCAACTTATCCCCTCCCTAAAATTGCTGGCCTTGAGCCAAACTTTGAAACCAACATTACTCTCCAGTACAACTAACCACAACTTCTCTTGCGGAGCATTCCTAGTGACATACACCACACCCTCTGCTCAGCAAATACAAAGGTGCTCTTGTCCCCTGCCAAACATTGTCTGCTCTCCTATTACCAACCATTACGATCTCTCTTCCATTCCTCTTCTATGTCCTCCTCATCTCTCCCTCTTCAACTTATTCTATCCAATTACTATGTTTCAGGTTTCCTCGCCACACACTCACTCCTTTGTCCAGGACAAACAGAATTGCGAGTGCTCCTTTGCTTTGCTGCATACAAAGCAACATCACTTGTGATGGTGGCCTAATGAAATGCATCCAGTGCACTCCGTAAAGTGGTTGGTGATAGGACTGACACACACACTTATAAAAACTAAGGTAAAATGACAAATAAGAATAAGACTTGGTCCTCCAGCTCCCCATCTTGGAGCCCGATTCTGACATTGGCAACTTTTCCAAGTACAGAAACTGGATGCACAATGATGATAATTATAATATTTATATGTGAAGGTGCGTGGCCTAGTGGTTAGAGTGTTGCACACACTGTCTAATGATTGTAGGTTCAATTCCAAGATTGAGCAGTGCATTGTGTTTATGTGCAAAACACTTCATTTCATGTTACCCTAGTCCCCTCAGCTGTCTTCTGATCAGGGTGGGGATGTTGGCCCGCCTGCCTAGCCAGCAGAGTGGCATTGTTCAAAAGCTAAAACAATGCAAAGTGAATTGTGACTAGCAATGTACAACATCCGATAGTCTAATTGATCACAATATATATGTGTGTGTGTACCCACGCACACACATACATATATATACACTTATCATTGTATATTGATCTACTTGATGTTTTGATAAGCCATCATCTATGGACACAAAGCATTAAAATCTCCAAAATGTGGCTGATGAGATTTCTATGAGATAGACCCCCCCCCCGCCTCACACTCCAGGACCGACTTTATGATTGCACTATTGATAAAGAGTATATGGCATTTCTGTATGTGTATCAGTGTGTGTGGTGTCCTGTACTGATGGGATTCTGATAGAGCTTTGTGATACCTGCAATGTCAATAGCGAAGCTGCGGGCCTCCTGTCATTATTGGCAACCTGCCAGAGGTCTAATCAACAAACGATGGTAAAGAGATGCCAGATTAAAGTCTACCAGATCTGCTCTGCTCTTAAGACACCAAATTCACAAGTCTGTCCATGTGTGAATGTGTGCACAGATTAACTCACATACATAGGTGCATGCATGCATGTGTGTGTGTGTGTGTGTGTGTGTGTGTGTGTGTGTGTGCATTTGTATGTATATGTTGATAGGCATTACACAGCATATACATGTATGGACACAGACACATCTCTATGTGTGTGTGTGTGTTGTGTGTACACACACATTTGTAACATATATAAACTGTAAAATGTAACGATGTCACTAATGCCAATCGTTAATATTGGTGGTGAGTGGCTTCGGTGGTGGAGACGGTGGAGGTGGTGTTGATGTCTGAAGTCATGACAGAGATAATGGTGGTGGTGTGAATAAAGATAAAAATGCAGGAAGTGGTAAAGGTGGAGATGGTGGACGGTTTCCGATTCTGATTGTAGCTACAGAAATGGTTGACTAGATTTACAATCATTCTGACGTTGACCATGCAGTACTACCACCAACCACTGGCACACCAACCCTCCACCTATCACCGCAGTAATTTCACTCATCACTACACTAACTCTGTCCACTGCAGCAGTAACTCCACCCATGCTTACAGCCACCTCGCCTACTACTGCACAGGAGTGGCTGTGTGGTAAGCAGCTTACTTTCCAACCACATAGTTCTGGGTTCAGTTCCACTGCATGGCACCTTGGGCAAGTGCCTTCTACTATAGCGTCAGGGGCCAACCAAAGCCTTGTGAGTGGATTTAGAAGATGGAACCTGAAAGGAGTCCGTCGTATATATGTGTGTGTGTGTATGTCTGTATTTGTCCCCAACCACCATTTCACAACAGGTATTGGTGTGGTTACCTCCTTGTAACTTAACAGTTAACTTAACAGAGACCAACAGAATAAGAATCAGGCTTAAAAGATAAGTCCAGGGGTAAAATTTTTCAATTAAAACCATTTAAGGTAATACCCCAGTATGGCCACAGTCAATTGACTGAAACAAGTAAAAGGTAAAAGATATTGTTGTGACCCTCCACCCTCTGGTAACTTCTGCACTAATTAGTCTCTCTCTCTCTCAACTTGAACATCAACCACAAGAATTATACCAATCTGGAAGAATCTACAGACAATCACATCTCTTCTACTCTTCAACACACTAAATAATGATGATGATGATGGAGAGATCAGAATTGACATGAGGATAGAGCATGCTCAAAAAACTGCTCTAATGGGAACAATGAAGATTTTGAGATTGTCTTTTGGGTGATTTAGTATCTTCCATGATACTTAGCATCTAGGTACCAAGTATTATAACTCATAGAAAGAGGCCCTGAAAGACCCTGTGAGACCTTTGACCACAGGTTGCTGTCTGCTCTCACAGAATTATCTGGATCAAGCAAGATCAAGAGCTCCGAGAAGTAAAATATAATAATAATAATAATAATTCCTTTTATTAGCCATGATGCATAGATAAGCAGAATATCACAAGGACAGACGACAATTTGTATGGGATTTACGTAATGGATGGGGAAAAAGAAATGGAAAAGACAGTGAAATATGATGAACGTATACATAGTATATCCTTTCTACAATAGAACACAAGGCCTGAAATTTTAGGGGGAAGGGTTCTAGTCAATTACCAGAGTTCAACTGGTACTTATTCTGTCAACCCGGAAAGGATGAAAGATAAAGTCAACCTCAGAAGGATTTGAACTCAGAGCGTAAAGATGGACAAAACGCCACTAAGCATTTTGTCTGGTGTGCTAATGATTCTGCCAGCTCGCCACTTTAATAATAATGATAATAACAATAATAAGTTCAAATTTTGGCACAAGGCCAGCAATTTTGGGAGGAGTAAGTTGATTACACTGCCCCCAGTCTTTGACTGGTACTTATTTTATTGACTCCGATGGGGGTCCATATTATACCCCCCCCCTTATTAACTGGTATTTTATTTTATGAAACCTGAAAGAAAGGCACAACTGATCCTAGCAACATTTGAACCCTGGACATGTAGTGCCACAAGAAATCCATAGAGCAGACAGTGCCAGACTATGATTTGTCCATTGATGATGATGATGAAGGTGGTGGTGGTGGTGGTGTATGTAATGATGAGGATGGTAATGGTGGTGGCACTGTTACTAATGGTGAAGTAATGATGAAGGTGGTGATGACAATGAATGATAATGATAGTGGTGATGGTGATAGCAGTGATGACAGGAGTAACGGTGGTGGTGGTGGTGTTGCTAGTACAAGTTCCATCCTATTAAATCTATAATCTATTTCTAATTATTGACCATTACAAAGAATAAATATACAAGAAAGATTGTGTTTGGAATTGGTACCACCTTTATAGTAAATCTACAGATTACAAGAACAGTTCTTGGCTTCTTAAACAATTATGCCATGTTGGTTTAACATTGGACAATGGAAAGGGATGGTTTGAGAGGTAATGAGGAGAAAGAGAGAGGCAAGGCAGGAATATATAAAGGCACAGCTCAGAGACAGAATGGTCCTGGAGATGATCATACAACTGTAGATGGATGTTTACATAACATACATTGGACTTTGTTTATTCTCTGTTAACAAGAAACCCATTGCTATTACTCACAAGCAAATATGACTTGGAAGCATGTACCAGGCTCTCACAAATAGTTGTAGGTCCCTGTATAGTTGTGAGCAGATAGAAATGACTTCTTGGCTGTCCCACTTTTGACCCAGTGGAACAACGAGGATGTGACAGCGGAAGAGAAGGGCTGTACGTACTATCACCAAGCTGGTCCTCACTTTAACCCTTTCATTACCAACCCGGCTGAAACTGGCTCTGGCTCTTTAGTATAAATGTTTTGTTTTCATAAGTTTTGAATTCAAATCTTCCACCAAATCTTAGTCACAATTTATGTTCTTAACACTAGCTCAATGATAATGATGTTATTTTACTCGTTATATTTAACATAATTGGAAGAAACACAGAGCATCTCAAAATAAATACAGTAACGAAAGGGTTAACCCTTTAGTGCTCAGATAATTTTGTCAAATGTAGATGTGACCATTTTAAATATCATTCTAAAAATGAATGATATTGTAAAGTAGGTGTGAAACACTGGATCTGGCCAGTTTAAACCTACAACAAGGAGAATATTTTGTCTGGATGTGGCCAGTTTAAATGCTGAAGATTTAAACTGAGTAGACTGGGCTAATGTGAAATGAATTGTCTTGTTTTGGGGCACAACATTCCAACTAATCTAGGAATTGAACTCCTGTGATTATGAACTCAACAATCTAACCACTAGACCACATCTTTTACAGTATAAGTGTATGTGGGAAAAGAAACTGGGGGTTATCTAATGATTGAAATAAGGTTGACCCTTTTGGTCAACTTTAGACCTCAGGAGGCTGGGAAGAAACCTTATTTTATTGTTAGCTTGTTTTACTTACACACACACACACACACATGAAACAGCTGAATCGATGCAACTATTGATGGTTATATCTGCAAATAAGTACAAAATGTTTGCAAAATAGATGGAATTATTTTGCTATAAGAAACAGGCAAAAGCTGCACGTGCACGCATGAGAGAGAGGAGGGAAAGAAGTTGGAGGTTGGTGATAGTGATGATGATGATAGTGATGATAGTGATGATAATGGTGGTAGCAATGGTGTGATGGTGTGTGGTATGCAAAAGCAGAGATGGTGATTATGGAACTGGTGAATGTGATGGTTGTGATAATGGTGTTGCTGGTGATATTGATAATGTTAATTATGGTGATGGCAGTGGTATTTGTGATAGTGATGGCGATGTTAGTGATGGTGGTGGTGGTGGTGATGTTAGTGATGGTGGTGGTGGTGATGGCGGTGGTGATGCTAGTGGCTGGTGGTAGTGCTGATGGTATTGCTGGTAAATGGTTATGGATTATGGAATTGGTAAAACTTACTTTTGAGAGAAAGACTTTTGGGGATTGTAGATGGTGGAGTGGTAAAAGAAAGGGTTTTAAAAGGCAGAAGATAGAAAGAAATACATTAAAAGTAATAGTTCTAACAACAACAACAACTAGTATAGAAAAAGAAAACAATAAGAAGCTAGCTATTTACCCTTCAACCTAAACTCTACCCCCAATAGGTTAGATTACATAGCATAACAGGAGGTCAAGTCAGCAAAGAAAAGTAGGGAGAAGAGATTTCTACCATCTCCTGAGAATGACAAACTAACCAAATTCCCATGATGCATTTCCCCTCTTCCATCATGTAACTAACCAACAATCCAAGCATCCAACTTCTTCCTCTGTAGACTTAACCCCCCCCCATCCTTCCCCTTCAGTTTTTCAGCAATCTCAACCAATATTCCCATTCCATATGTTGGTATAAGAGCAAATATATTGGTGAGATTCAATGCTGAAGAAATATAACAATCCCAGATGGGGATGAAAAAGAAAAAGAAAGAAGAAAGAAAAATCCATCCCCTGACATTCCTTAAAAAAAAATAACAAAAACAAAAAGACATATTTCGAATACAAGGAATTCTAAAAGTTGCCAGCAGAGTGAAAGAACACAAGAAAAAAGATGGTTGGGAACAAAGAAATTGAAAAGTAACCTCACTCCTAAAACAACAACAACAACAAGTTGCCATAATGCAATGCTATGTCAATGCTGTCAAGTTGAGAGTTTATGATAGCAGATGACATATTCTGAGAAGGAACCACATAAAAAAGCATCAATAAACAAACTACGAATAAGATGAAAAGAAGAATCAATAAGGAAAAGTAGATTTTTTTTTGTTTTGTTTTTTTCCTTTCTCAAGACATGATGTGAAATAATAGAAGCAGTTCCTGGAAATGTTCTAACTCTTTTCAAGGACAATAGAAAACCGGTTTATATTTAAAGTGGTATTTCAAAAAATATCCCTGTAAAAAAAAAATGAAAATATTATAAAAGGAAAAGAAATATTGGTATTAAATTGAGGTTGAAGACGAAAAGAAGAGTACAGCTGACGAACGGTGATTGATTGCCTTCCCATAAAGGAAGGGCTTTTATGAGTCCAAGTAAACTGATGGACATGAAAATTAAGGAGAACAATAGGTAATTTGGCTCTGAGAATCGCACTAGATGAAGAGCGACAAATTGATGGTCACAATAAAGGAACTTA
The DNA here is from genome assembly GCF_006345805.1 of Octopus sinensis. NCBI lineage: Eukaryota > Metazoa > Mollusca > Cephalopoda > Octopoda > Octopodidae > Octopus > Octopus sinensis. The sequence goes on from NC_043015.1 coordinate 33,482,467, forward strand.
AAGACCCCCTTCAGTCATGAATGACCATAGGATTGCATCTAGAAAGTTCCCCTCCAAGGCACAAATCCAGGCAAGATTGTTTATGGAAGACCAGCAGTCACCCATGCATCCCTCTCCATGCCACTGATGTTATCCAAGGGAAAGGCAAAGGGGCCGATACAGCTTGGCACCTGTGACGTCACAACTCATTTCTACAGGTGAGTGAACTGGAGCAACATGAAATAAACACAATACACAGCCCAATCTGGGAATTGAACTGGTGATTGTGAGCTCAATGATCTAACCACTGAGCCATGCACCTTCACTAAAGGAATATGCTAAGTGATGATTGCACTAGGGGAGAGTCAGGCATAAGAAGGACCAAATGAGGACCACACTAAGTAAATAAAAACTTAGAGACCATGTATAAGGAATGACCAGTAAAATCCTACTGAAAATTAATTACCACCGTAAGACCATCGGATGACTGACCAGTAAACACCAAACTAGAGGAACAACCAACCAAACACCATACAAGATTACTGATGAGTCAAAGATCACCCGAGATCAGTGCTTCTCAACCCTTTTTTTGCCTATGGACCCCTCTGATACCTACTTTACTCTATTGGACCTTCATAGACATTTGAAGTATATAAAAAAAATACTACTGTATTGTTATAATTAAATATCATTAAAAGTTATCACCAAGCTAGAGAGACTTAGAAATAATAATAATAATAATTCTATTTAAATATTATTAGGAATTGCACAAAGAAAATTGTTAAAATATTTTGTGTATTGAAGAAGAATAACCGATTCATTGCAGATAAAACTTAACAAAATCTTATATGGACTCACAAGGACCATAGGGAACATGGTTAAAAAATCACTGTCCTAGATTAATGATAAGTCAAAATACCACATTAGTTGAATGACCAGTGAAAGACCATACTTACCATATAACCAATCAAAGACCAGATTAAATGAATGTCCTTTCAGAGACCACACAAGAAATACCATACTAGAGGAATGACCAGTGAAACATCGCATTAGATGAATGGTGAGTCAAAACCATACAAGAAGAATAGCCAGTGAAAGACCTTACTAGAGAGAAATGACCAGTGAAACATGTTAGATGAATAGCCAATCAATGGCCACACAAAACAAATGACCAGTGAAAGACTGCACTACATAAACTGGTAATAAAAATAGTGAGAGGATACATTGTTATAAATATCTGATCTGCATAGAAAAACAGACAGACAGACATAAATAAATAAAAACACACACAGATGTATGCATATCATGGTGATAGTGCTGGTGATGATGATGATGATGTCAGAATTAACTATATCTGATGAAGAATTGTGAGATTTAGTCAGATTTTGCAATTTATTCGATATTGTTTTTCACTTCTTTCTAAAATTAAAATATTACAAATTTCAAAGAAAAAGAATTAGATAACAATAACTTATATTTGTTTTATGTTATTGAATCTATTCAATATCAGTTTCTAACGTGATCTTCACATGTGTATACACACACATCTATATTCATGATCTGGAATGTATGTAAGTGTGTGTGTATACAGACACACCCACACACCCATGCTAGATTAAATGCTAGACATTAAATGATGATATATATATATATAGACATATACATTCATATGAATGTGTGCGTGTGTGTATATATATATATATATACTTATATATATACACATACATATATATATATATATATTGTATAGAGGGCATTATTACACATAAATGCCTCACACTAGGAGGGACAAAGTCATTACTACCAAAATTATACTAATCATACCCAAATGCAGTTTTTCAAAGCAAGACATTTAAAAAAATGAATTTAGTTCTGTATCACCGTGATTTCACATTCAACTTACGTCTAATGATCGTCAGCAGAACTGATTCTGAACACATCATAAATAAACTACCAACCTTACGTAGCGAAGACGAACAGACAACTGTATATACACACACACACGTTTTGGTAACAAACAAAAGAGTACTCACTACATAATGTAAAGTTGATCTATGCAGGGTAGGCATCAAGGACATCTAGTTGAAGAACACTGATTCAAGAAGCCCAATCCAACCCATGCCAGCATAGAAAAGCAAATGTAAAACACTACTGCTGATGATGATTTACCTAACTGTAGGGTCCCCGTCCATCATGGCTGACAATGGGCTTCTTTTTTTAGAAAGCTCTTCTGCAAGGTGCATATCTAGGCAACGGTGTTTACAGTGGAAAGCCCAGCAGCTGATCACACATGCATCTCCTCTCTTGTTATTGCCAATAATAATAATAATAATAATAATAATAATAATAATAATACGCAAGGTAAAGGTAATGAGAAATGTAGTTTGGTTTCAGAGTCATTTGTGGTGATGCAGTTGAAACAACACCAAGAGCCAGGACAGATACTGGATGGCATCCCATTTGATTCTCAAACAGTTTAACTAGCCAACATCAGACTGGAACAATGATATACACACATACACATATATACTTAGGTGTGTGTGTGTGTGTGCATGTGTATATATACATACACATACAGGGTGTGATGGGTAAACTGTTGCCATTTTATATTTTTAATTTCACACATGCACTTTGTTTGTTTTTGATTTTGTTAACTATACAGTATTGTAGGGTCAGTTTGGCACTGTGAGAAAAACAACACCATGACGAAATTCACTCTGCCAGAAATTTGGAAACGACATGCTGTACTGCTTTGCATTCGTGCCAGAAGCTCCAATAGAATCATTTCAGAGTGTTTGGGTGTCAATCTGAGGAGGACAAGTACTGAAAGTGATAAAAATCAAGCATCCAGTCAACATCATGGTGTTTGGAGTGATCACTAGTGATGGCAATGCTATGTCTCCATTCATCTTCCCAGGAGGCCTATGTCAAGTGCCTGAAGGATGTAGTGCTGCCCTGGGTCAAGAGGGTGGCTGCTGGAAGACCTATGTCTGGAAACAGGACTCTGCATCATGCCATACAAGCAGAAGAACCCAGTCATGGCTGTCAGACAATTTCTGTGACCACATCACCCCTCCACAATGTATTGAACTTGTTTTGTGTATGACTTTTGGCCCAGACTGTATGTACATAGATATGTACATGTTGGTAGCTAGTAAATATTGTTGGGCATACAGCTAGACTAAAGTTAAACGCAAGAAAAAGGTATTGTATTTTCTGTGGGTTTCAAGAATGACCGTTCACTTTTGTTCACCAACTGAATTCCTAACCCTGGAGCACTTTGTAAACATATGTAGCCTCAATGTTATTCTCAAGCTGGATCAGTGTGACACAGTAGATGAGAAGGTTACACCTTCAGTGTTTGAGTTATAGAAGCAATCAGAGAGAGAGGGGTGAAGAGAGAGAGGGAGAGAGAGGAGAATTGGCCCCCTCAGTCCTAGATTAGTACTTCGTCAATCCCAAAAGAATTAGCATTCACATTACTCAGTCAAATGTAATGTTTATTTATTCCAATTGCTTTGAATTTATTCTTCATTATGTTGCAGCTTCAAGATTACAATGATGTGACTGTTTATGTTTGGATTGACATTGTAGGATAAAGTGTAAGAGGCCTGATCTGGCTGGTGGAATATTTGGGCTGGATATGGCTGGTTTATATGGTAAAGAGCTAAAAGCAGGCCCACCTCACTGGGATTTGAACCCCAGAGGCAGAGAGGCCAAACTAATAGCACAAGGCTCTTTACTAAATGCACTAATGCTTCTGCCACATTACTAACTTCAATAACATCATTATAACAAGCATATATTATTTCAAGTAGGAAAAATCTAAATTAAGTTTTCAACATTATTTAAATCAATTTTCTATGAATATGAGTACACACACACAGATACACACACACACACATATATATATATACACAGCACACAAGTCTATGGTGAGTTTAATCTTTCCTCCATGTACACACACAGAAGGAGAGGTGGAGTATTATGTTATACACATGTTTACATATACTAGCAGAATCACAGAAAAATCCACACATAACAACATACATCTACGTGTGTTCATATAATCACATTTAGAAAAGCAAACCAAAGACATTCCAGAGGAAATTCATCACGGAAAACAGAAGAAACAACAACTGCAACAACTATATTGGAAACCAAAGCAGGTGACTAAGTCTGTTGCTATGGAAACAAAGACATGTTATTAGTAGCAATTAATGAAAATTAAAGAAAAACAAAACCAAGTGACTCTCCTCCCCTCTTATTAATCTTTCTATAAAAAATACCGACAAAAGTGAAAGACAGTCATGGAAGCAGATAATGGTAAAATTGTGGAAGCGTAGTTTATAGGAAGACTGGAGAGTGGGGTGGAATTCTGGAGAATTTTGTGGATAAAACATAAATACACACATAATGTAATACGTATGTACCGCGTAACATTGAAATGTATATACACACACAGAGAAACACACATATAGATAGGAAAGCACATATGGAGAGAAACAGCATGTACATGCACACACACACACACACACACACTGAAAAACGTACATGCCAATGAAATATATACATAAACAGAGAGAGAACATGAACTGACAGAAACACACATACAAAGAAACACATACATATATACAGAGAAATGCACACACACACACACACTCACACAAGTATATACACTGAACAGACACAAAGCTAAAATAAATATAGAAAAGTAAGCAAATAAAATTACAAGAAAAAGAAATGAAATCAAACAGCAATGACAACATGATCAACAAGATGGTCGGAACAAAAGATATCTGAAAGTTAGCGAAACAAAACAAAAATAAAATAATTAAAAAAAAAAATAAAATTTGAAACAAAATGATTTATAAAAACAAAGAAAATCTTTGTCAATGTGAAAATGTTAAATAGTTTGATTGACCTTTTAATGATCATGACTCGTTAGAGTTAAGTTGGAGTAAAAATGATGGAGATTGAAGTTGTTAATTAAATCAACCTTTTGTTTGTTGAGCCAGCAGAAGCTCGTGGTGATGCTAAGGTCAAGAAAGCAGGAAGAGAACTCCTTTGGTGCTGTTTAATCCCTGATCATTACTGTGGTTGTTTGTTTGATAGGTGGATCAACAATTCTTGGCTGTATATCTGATAGCTTTCTTAATTCTTGGTTGTTCGCTTAATAAGTATGTCACATCATGTTGGCGGCGAGCTGGCAGAAACGTTAGCACACCGGGCGAAATGCCTAGCAGTATTTCGTCTGCTGCTACATTCTGAGTTCAAATTCCGCCGAAGTCGACTTTGCCTTTCATCCTTTCGGGGTCAATAAAACAAGTACCAGTTATGCACTGGGGTCGATATAATTGACTTAATCCGTTTTGCCTGTCCTTGTTTGTCCCCTCTATGTTTAACCACTTGTGGGCAATAAAGAAATAGGTATGTCACATCATCTGTTTGAAAGGGTGGTCAACTTTTTACTATATGTTTGGTAATATACTAACTGTTGAAGGTGGAAAGATGGTAGAAATGTTAGCACGCTGGGCGAAATGCTTAGCGGTATTTTATCTATCTTTACATTCTGAGTTCAAATTCCGCCGAGATCAACTTTGCCTTTCATCCTTTCAGGGTCGATAAATTAAGTACCAGTTATGTACTAAAGTTGATCTAATCAACTGGCCCCTCCCGCCAAATTTCAGGCCTAGTGCCTAGAGTAGAAAAGAATATACCAAATTGTTGGTTATATATTTAATTGATCTGTCCCATCTGTGGCTGTTTGACATGTCTGTCAAGTCTTGGCTATATGTCTGATAGGTCTGCCAACCCTGCAGCTGTTTGTTTGATAAATTTGTCAACACATGCTATATGTTAGATAGGTTAATCAATTTTTGACTATATGTTTCATAGATCTGTTAGCTCTATGGCCTATATGCATGATAGGTCTGTTTCTTTTTTCTTTTTGTTTTTACATTTTAACTATGGATGAAGAGAAAATGTATCTCAAAGCAGTGTTCTTCAAAGTCTTATACATTGAGTAATGTTATTCTCATGAACAGAAATACAGTGATTGGTCAGTCTTTTGGATACACAGAACCAATGATGCAGCTGTTGCTAACCATTTATGACATAAAATATATATTACCATATAACAGACCAATTGCCAGTAGCCTGTCTCTGCACCTACTGGATCTTCTGATCAGTGTCTCATGGCAAGTGTCCAACATACAGCCACATGCTACATATACAGAACCCTCTTTCCCTTTGATCCTATGGCATTCCAAGTCAGCCAACAGGTCAGCATTCCACCAGTTTTATTCCACTTATCTCTGATAGCACATGTGATTTATTCCTGATTCATCAGCTAGGTACATGGCTGAAACCATTCTTTTAGACAAGTTTCTTCACATCTCGTCCTCAACAAACTCTAAATGTCCCAAGTCCTACCATACCCAAAGAATCTCACCCACCCATCAAAACTGTAGTGCACCATCATTTACTGTGTAAAGAATGCCTTCATACATAACACGGGCCTCAAGTTTCCCAGTCTCCGAAACCTCAGCCAATCACTTTGGTATCATCAAGCTGTAGAAAATCTGTCTCAGTGAACCCTGCCTAACCCATGCAAACATGGAAAAGTAGATGTTAAAACAATGAGAGGGAAGGAGTTGAGTGAGTATGTGTACATATCTTTTATCTTTTGTTTCAGTCCAAGCTGGGGCACACCTTGAAGAATTTTTAATCAAACAAATTGACCCCAGGACCTTTTATTTTAAAAGCCTGATACTTCCTATATTGATCTCTTTTGCCAAACCACTAGGTTACAAGGATGTAAACAGACCAACAATGGTTAAGTGGTGGTGGGGGATAAACACAAATACACACATGCTTATATATATACATTATATATATATATATATATATATATAATATATATATATATGAATGACAGGCTTCTTTCAGTTTCTGTCTACCAAATTCACTCACAAGGCATTGATTAGCCCAAGGCTATAGTAGAAAATACTTGCCGAAGGTACCATGTAGTAGGACTGAACTTGGAACGTGCAGTTGGGAAGCAAGCTTCTTACCCTACAGCCACACATGTGCCTCTATCTATCTATCTATATATATATATATATATATATATATATATATATCTCTATATATATATATATATATATATATATATATATATATATATATATATATATATACTAGCAGTATCGCCCGGCGTTGCTCAGGTTTGTAAGGGAAATAACTATAAAGCATTTTTAGAGAGTTATAGCCAAAAAATAGCAAAAAAATGGAAAAAAAATGATGGTAAATTTTTTTTGAGAGTTAAAAAAGTGAAGTTGCGTCCCCTAGACGGTCTGTAGTTTGGGTTTCTGATTCTCGACCCCATGTCGAATTTATCGATTTTTTTCAGAACTGAGGGAACTTTTCAAAATTTTCGCTGCGTTAGTTTTGAATTATGACATTGGGCTATGTGTGTGTCAAGTTTCATCAGAATCGGTTGAAAGCCGTGGTCAGGGTGAGGGTACAAGCTAACAGACACACAGAAAACGCACAGACAAACTGCCGTTTATATATAGATATATATATATATATATATATATATATATATATATATATATATATATATATATATATATATATATATATATGTTAATAGTCATGTTTGCAATACTTCTGATCATACTTGCTCTCACTGACCCAAGGCTAAACAATAAAACTAGGAGTGTTGCTTAATCCTAGATCAACTTAGATTAAGTAAAACTATGAGCAAAGACATTCCAGCTATCAATACATTTTTTGATAGCAAGGACTACCCTACCCAATACACCCCCACTTTTTTTTAAAACATTAGTGTGTCATTTGACTGCTATTTCATGCAGACCAAGGAACCATGTCGAGATATCTCACAAGCTATTTACATTCATCCTTGAAGTTCTTTTGAGCTAGGATTTATAAATGGATTCCTTGAAGTTGTTTAATGGAAATTCGTGACCACCACCACCTCACTCCCATCATCATTATCATCACGACTGCTATAACAGAGTCCCTAATAGTGCATCATCATCATCATCATCTCAGCTACACCACCACCACAAGACCATCACTCCCACTAAAACCACTATCCCCAATACTGTACCATCACCGTTACAACCACAACTAACGCCACCACCACCACCACCACTGCTACCGCCATCAGTACCACCACCATCACTAGTGAGATGCTTAACTATGATGGTAAAAAAATATAAAATTTATAGCTGAGTTTTTATCAATGATTTACCATTTTAAAGTCAGATGTTAAATCTATCACGCACCAATACTACCACCACCACCACCACCACGACATCAACATTACACACCTCCCCCACATCTACCACCACCATTACCACATCAACAATGACATAAGCTGTCTTCAGTTTGAAGAGTTTCAGTCTAAAGTATAACAATATCTACTGATGTTGCTGCTAAATATATATTTTAATATCAATTTACAACCAAACAGGGAAGTGGGGGGGACCCCGCTCACATACCCCTCTACCAACCTAGCCCCACCCAGAAAAATCAACAACTTAAAAAGGAAAGTTGTAAAAATTCATTAAAGAAAAAAATTAAAAAAATATAGAAATATGAACAACCAACAAAAAGAGAACAAAGCAGAAGTTTGATTTGATGAAAAACTAAAAATATAAGACTGTCAAAACAACATCTGACAACAGCAGCAACATTGACAACATCACCAGCAGCATGGACAACAACGACAGCGTCTACAATTACAGCATCTATAACAACATTTACAATTACAGTATGAAACAGTAGGTACAACATCAACATCATCATCTACATTAACTAAATGCTTTTTATAAATTTAGAATTATAAACATATAGCTACATATGTACCTATCTACACACACATAATTACACACATAATACACACACTTATACATACATACATACATATATAGATGCATATATATATATATATACATGCATGCATTTATATATGTACACATACAAATATATATACACATATTTATGCATGCATACACAATAATGTGTACAGCAGCTACAATACCATGTATAACAACAACAAACAAACAAACAAACAAGATGATTTCTGCTCCGCTCTCCTGTCTAAACTACCAAACAACAAACCAACACTGGATATAAACCAATGTTTTTTTTTCAGTTGTGAAATATTGAAACCAACATTTCTATGAAATGGAAATCATTTTCAAGTTAATTATAGCAACTGACATTGAAATGTATTCTTTTCTTTTTTTAATAAACATACACACACATGTACATATATATTATATGCATACACTCTCATACACATACATATTTACACACACACAGACACACATATATACACACACACACACACACATATATACACACACTTATATACACACATATATATACACACACACACATACATATACATACACACATAAGATCACACATATACATATAAATATATTACATAACACACACAATGGCCACACTTTTTCAAAATTCTATCTCCAAGTTACATAACCTCAAATTCCTATACATATATAATGAAATCAAAACCATTAATATCTCTGATGCTTTGTTAAGAGGGACACGAATGACCTCTGGCATAAAAACTGCTTCTACTGTTTTTCAAAGTACAATAGAAAGGACCTTGGGAGGTGATATATAAAAAACGACATATTCTATCATGACATAGATTTGAGTGCAACTTGCAATATTGAAACATCACAAATAACAAAGATATTTGGGATATTCCATTTCAGAGGGATGTGATTCTTCAGATCAATGTTTCAGCGAGAAAATATTGGATGTATTTCCTTTCTCTAAGAAAGAATTGGAATTAGTTTTAGGAATGGTGAATTTTTATGGGTGGTATTTAACAAAATATTTTGAAATGATTAAAACATTTGCAAAATGGCACCAAAAAAATGTTAATCTTGCTTGCACTATTGTTCACCAAATGGCATTCAAGAATTTTGAAAAGTGCTCTTGTTTAAAGTTCTCTTGTGCAGATGTTTGATGTCAGCAAAAATGTCAATGCATGTGAGAATTCTAAAAATGCTAAATCAAGAATTCTAAAGTAGGATAACCCACCTAGTGCTATATTTATTTAAGAGGTCAACTTGTGCTGAATTTAATTATTCAGGAACTGAGAGACTTCACCAACTGTAGGGACCACAAACCATCTCTTTCATATTTTAAAAATTTCTGCTTAGATAAAATCAAAAGCACCATCCGTTCGTGTCCGTTGCCAGCCTTGCCTGGCCCCCGTGCCAGTGGCACATAAAAAGCACCATCCGTTCGTGGCCGTTTGCCAGCTCTGTCTGGCACCTGTGCGGGTGGCACATAAAAAGCACTCACTACACTCACGGAGTGGTTGGCATTAGGAAGGGCATCCAGCCGTAGAAACACTGCCAGATCTGACTAGGCCTGATGAAGCCTTCCGGCTTCACAGACCCCAGTTGAACCGTCCAACCCATGCTAGCATGGAAAACGGACGCTAAACGATGATGATGATCTTGAATTCATCTGTAACTCACAAAGAAATTCCAGGTGTATAAGTCTTTGAGGATACTAAAATGGACTACCCAAAACATGGTAAATGATTTCAATACCTACATTAGCACTTTTGTTTTAGATTGTAAACAAGAGACAACAGTTATGATGAAGATGATGATAAATTCATATACTGTATAGGAACTGACATGTTGCATTCTGATTGACTAGTCTTAAAAAACACTACATGATCAGATATTAGGCAAAATCTTATCCAGAATATATATATAAAAATACAAAAAAAAATTTTAAAAAGAATGCTTGAACTAACTGCTCCACGGCTGAAAGACCCAACAGGCATGTTAAACCGATTAACTCTGGAAAACCGTTTTCTTTGCAATACTGATCTTGTTCCATCAGAAATAACTAGGAGGCAAATCATTAATATTGTTCATGGAGATATCCATTGTGGCTCACCACCCCAAACACTGGAACTTGGTCGGATTATTCATATAATATTGAGAACTTATCAATTTGTGGCTGTGTGGTAAGAAGCTTGCTTCCCAACCACATGGTACCAGGTTCAGTCCCAGTGTGTGACACTTTGGGCAAGTATCTTCCACCATCTTCTCAAGCCAACCAAAGCATCGTGAGTAGATTTGGCAGACGGAAACTGAAGGAAGCTTGTCATATATATATATATATATATATATATTGATCTATATACATATAGATATATATAAATATATATATTGATCTATATACATATATATAGATATATATACATATATAGGCACCCATCATTGACCCTATCATATCACTGACTCCTTCACCTGCACTTCTGGCAATGTCATCTATGGCATCTCCCGTTCTCTCTGTGTATACACACACACACACATATCCCTATATTGTTCAAAACAGTTTGATTCGGATTCCATGCTACTTCAAGTTTCGCAAGCCCCTGCCAAAGCCCCTGTCTCCTCAGGCATTCGGATATCCCACCAGCCTGAGGAGACAGGCTCTGTCAGGGGCTTGCGAAACGTGAAATAGCACGGAATCCAAATTGATCTGCTTTAAACAATACATATAACTCCCAATAAATGTATTGAATGCCTTTTCTTTCATTTGTCCTCTCAGTCATTCGTGTGTGTGTGTGTGTGTGTGTATACATATATTTGAGTGGAAAACTAATTAAAAATAATCATGCAATTGGACAACAAAACTCCCTTTATGAGTGCTTAGAATCTACAATATTTAAGGAATATAACTTCAATAAAATCATTTAATTGAAATTTTGAAAAATATAGAAAATGTTGTTTAAGTGTGGCATATGCACATATATGCACACATATGCACACGCATCTTTTGTTTACCCTCTCTCTCTCATCTCCTAAAGTAAGGAATTCGACACAATTTAGCCGAATTCCAATTCTTTATATATATATATTACATACCACCACTCCCACCCTTCCCTTAGAAGATGCATACACTATTGTTATGACAGAAACAAAAACAAAAGAACAAATATAAAGTTGTAATGCTGCAAACACACACGGACACACAGACACACATTTCTATAGAAGATGTTAAGCCCAAAAAGATATGATTTCACAAAAATAAAAACAATAAAAAATCTACACAATCAGCGTAGTGGAAACATCTGTAGCCTTCCAAACAATTTTTTGCATCATAAAAATGATTTTAGCAACGAAAGCGATTTTCAAAGCATAAACAGATGAAAACAGATGAGAACAAGCAGAGCTTCGTGGAGTAAATATATGACAGTTTTCACGTGAACACAAAGAGTAGATCACCAATAAATACATGAAACAGAGCAGAAAGAAGACATTTTGGTGTCATCTTCTTTGTCTTCATATTCTTCCTTTGCAGTTTGCTGTTTAAAGAGAAGCCACAGATACGCATATTTTACAAAGGACTTCATTTTATAAGAGTGGCTTAATAAACTGTAGTACTTCACATGTGAACTTTCTGCCAGGTTAAGCTGGAATTTCACAGATAATTGCCATTGTAATTCCATATATGTACACACACACACACACACACACACAATTGCTTTTCCGATATTAGCTGCTGCGGTGAAAATGTGGCTCAACAAATAAGACAAGCATATTTCGTTGTAATGTCTTGCCCTCTAGCAATCATCACAGGAAGCATTCTTCGTTTTACTTAAGACAAGAGCTATTATAAAATGAACAAGGAAAATAAGAACTGCCAGAAACACCATCACAACAACAACAACAACATCAAGAACTACACTAGCAAGCTATTACTACTTTGTAGTACAAATTATGAAGTCAAAGAGAGAATTAATTCGCTCCAGCAAATGTTAACTGTCCAAGAGATATTTTTGTGCAGTAACTAATAATAACTTGGTTTTGATAATTGCATATTAGGGAAAGCTTACTGAGGGCCTAGGTAGAAAATAATGCAATAAGTGGAGCACAATTTACAATTGTTAAACATGTTCTGTTGTTCATCTGCTGATATACTTACTCCTATACGCCTCTGCTTACCTACAGTTATCAACATCTCTGTGAAATACACATTATAGAGTAGCCGTATATAATTGATATTATAGTTGTAGCAGAGTAATGAAGACTACCAGGTCTGATAATGGCTATCATCAACACTACAACACCATCACCAGTACTACAACATCACCATAACAATAATGCAATCGGCAATGCAACGCCATTCCCACTATCACCATAACACTAGAATAGAATTTCTGAAAGATTAGAGAGCCTCTAGGATGTCACTTAATATACTAGAAATAGCAGCAAAATCTCCAGTCCAAGCTTTGTTGTCAAAATAAAGGATACATTGAACAACAAAGAAGCCCTTTATATGTAAAAAGACAGTATGATCATAGCTGGTATATATTCAATTATAGATTTTTCTCAATTACAACTGACTTGGGTCAAAACAACCACCCCAAACTCCATCCATCCATGCTTCTTCTACCCTGATAATAACAATACTTGTCCCTTGTGTAACAAGTTCAATGTCGCTTAGCTGGAGATTAGTGTTCTAAATCCACAGTTAGGCTTAATCCAAAGACAATCTAACCTCAGGCACTGTACAGTTTCAACCACATTCACCAGAATTCTCCTCTTTGAAGAGGTTGAGCGTGATTTAAGGGGATCTGGCTGTGATTTCTAGTGAATCATGTAACCACATAGAGACTGATTGATAGATCCTTTAGAATGGAGAAATTCTATTTCAATCCTATTAATTACCTCACCAAAGCAATGAACAAACAGTTGGTAGAATACAGTTGTTATCACTGAGAATTATCTTTGGAAACCTCTCCATTCTAGTTCAGTTCTTCATATATTTGGTAGTCTCCAAATAATACCTTTAGGAAATTATCCTACAACATATTTGGTCAGAAAAACCATGTGGGTATATATGTAACTTGCAGTCAAAATAGTACCAGTCACCTAACAATGCTTGTCACTGGAGCCTACTATGATGACCAGTGGAGTGGGGAGAGTGCGGTACAACCTTTTGTCACTTAAAGCTAGTGATGTCTCATAATTAGGCTGAATGTGAGATGGCTACCATTTGACAAAATGTGGTAATCACCCCCCCCCCGCCCCAAGATATTGGCATCACGAGGATGTCCAGTTGTGAGCTGTTTAGGGAAATGCCCAAGAGATGCGAAATGCATTCGTGTTCTTTCAGTCATGTTCCTGCTTGTTGTCACTGCACTGTTTTATTTGTTCCGCAAACCTAGGACAATGCTGGTTCTTATTTATTGATCATTGACATACCGCGTGAATTAGGAGTTAAGAAATTTTTATAGTAAGATGGTACTATTCTACTAAATAGTTACAGACTATAATGATTGTAGCAGTGTTATATAGCAAATATGACGAATCATGAGAGAGAGAGAGAGAGAGAGAGAGAAATAAGGAAAAAGTGAGATATCTGAATTGTTTGTTGGGCCATGTCATTAGCAGTGAACATGAATCATTGCAATGAGAATGGTGAAACAAAAGAAGAGACAAAGAGAAAGGAGGAGGAGGAAGAGGAGGGGGAGTCAAGGAAGTAAAAGCTCTAAATTTGAAGAATTACTTAATGTTACTAGAAAAGAAGTTAGGATGTACAGAATATGAAAGCTGCAATGGTTAAATGGTTGGATGGAAGACATGAAGATATATATATATATATATATAAAATATATAGTTATATTGATTGATTTAATACATGGTGGTTTGGAGGGGATGAAGAGTAGAATAGTGGTGGTGTCAGAGTGGATTGTGGTGGTTTATAGCTCCAGGTTAGCACTGAACCAGATGTCCTATGATACCAAGGTAGCCTCAGTTTTACTATGACTCCATCTAGCTAAGGACCACAAACTGCACTTAGTATGATTCATCACACATAAGGCAGTGAATTGGTAAAACTATTAGCATGCTGGGTAAAATGCTTAGCAGCATTTCATCCATCCTTATGTTCTGAGTTCAAGTTCTGCCAAGGTCGACTTTACCTTTCACCCTTTCGGGGTTGATAAAATGAGTACCAGTCAAACATGGGTTAATGTTATTGACTTAACCCCTCCCCAATATTGCTGGCTTTATGCCAAAATTTGAGACCAAGATGATTCATACAGTGAGCTGGCAGAACCATTAGCATTCCAGGCAAAATACTTAGTGGCATTTTGTTTGTCTTTAATTTATGAGTTCAAATTCCAGAGGTCAACTTTGCCTTTCATCCTTTCAGGGTCAATAAAATAAGTACCAGTTGCACACTGAGGTTGATGTAATTGACTTGCCCCTTCTCCCGAAATTGCTAGCCTTGTGCCAAAATTTGAAACCAATATGATTGGTCACATGCAGTAATGAACCGTACATGATGTGGTATGACAGGCCAGGCATGTTGCACTGTCCAGGCTGCTTCTGTAGTCAATGACGACCGACATGAATTCCACTGTGATGCAGTCAGTGTGTTATGCTTCCCACTCTGTCCAGTTTATTTCTGTTCTCTGCAGATCCTGCTAATGGCTCTCGCAGAGACAAGGAAGGTTGACCTAGCATGACACCAGCTGTTCCTCTGCACTTAATGGTGTGAGTCCCAACACATTTGGGGTCAATATGGTTTTTTGAAGATACAGCTGTATATGTTACTTGTATTTGTCTGGTCTCACTGGAAGATGTGTGTATGTGGGGTTGTATTGGTGGTAATAGTGAGGTGGTGGTCGTGGTGGAAGTAGAGGAATGTGTCAGCTATGAGGTGGTTGTGGTAGTGTTACCACTAGTGGTGTATCAGCACTGTGGTGGTGGCAGTAGAGGAGTGTGGTGGTGGTGGTGGTAGTAGTGATAACAGTAGAGGAGGGTATCAGCAGTGAGGGTCAGTAATGACTGATCAGTGTAACATTAAATGGAATCATTTAAAACTGAAGAAACCACTTATAGATGGAAAGAGGCGGTGGAGGAGGAGGAAACTGCAGAAAGGTGCGGAACAGAGGAAGCAATTCTGATGGAGAAAGACAACTGAAGTGGCATGTTTCACTTTTAGCTAAAAGAACAGCAGCTTAAAAGATGGGGAAAAAAATACTGATGAAGAACAAGAAAAGAAGTTCTAAGAAAAATAATAACAAGAAAAAAAAGAAAAAAAAAAAGCAGTGAAATAGTGATGGTGGTGGCGATGATGATGATGATGATGGAGAAGAAAATGAAAAGAAATCAAAGAAGAGTGTTTTTAATGGATAAAAAGAAAATAATAATAAAAAAAAAAGATTTGTGAGATAAGAGTTGAAATATCTTCAGTTACTGTTTTATGGAAGAATTAGTTTTAGAAAACTTTTGCCAAAAGTGAACAATGAAAATAGATTTTAGTGAGAAATGGAGCGAGAAATACACGCATGGAAATGGTAGAAAGAAATCAAAATATCAGTTTTAGCCACAACTATTCTATATTGAGTCTTTTTTTGCTGTAGTTGGAGCATCTGCAAATCTTGAGACATATATATATAAGTATTCTTGTTTAGCTGCTGGTCAGCCCTGACCCAGCAAACCTATGATTCAAAGGGGTGACCATTCCATCTTTTTATACATCTAGAACAATGTTTCTCTGCCATTTTTCACCTATGGACCCCTCTGATTCCTATTTACATGGATGGAGCCTTCTAGCAATTTGATGTTCAAAAAATCCCTTACATTTTTATAATCAAATATTATTAGGAACTGTATAAAAAAATGTTTAATATTTTGTGTATTGAAGAAGTATAACCAATTCATTGCACATAAATTTTGAAAACAAAATCTTATATGGACCCCAAGGGTCATATGGACCTCAGTTGAGGACCACTGATCTAGAACTATGTTGCCTGACCAAAGCCTTTTGAGTGGACCTATAATTGTTTTCACTGATATTGGAACTGGAAGACACCAATAGTATTTTTTTAAACAATAAATAAGATTTCACTGAAAAGGTCAGAATACAGCAAAAACATGTTCAGAGTTAATTTTCATTTGTACTTGCTGTAAAATAAATATTTTTTAAAAGCCATTCTCCAATAACAGTTTTTTCTTACTGCATATTTGTTTTAGTTTTAGCCTCTATATCCTGCCAATTTTTGAAGAAATACAAAAATCTAAAAAGTTGGAAATCCAGCATTTCATATCAAATTAATTCACTGTAACATATTTTTAGCTAATTAACCTTTATCTCAAGTTAGCTTTTTAATATGTCATGTATTAAATATGCTAACACTAAATGAACTATCAACTTAACTTTGGTGAAACACAAAACTGTCTTTGTTAGTGAAAGGCTGCCATTCCTGCACTCAGCACTGCCAGATGCAGCAATGGAAAGCAGTGAAACGTACCTGCACATAATAACCTTTTTACAGCTAGGCGGAGTGTATCAACAATGGACTTTATGAATGAGATGATGTAGGTCTGCGTTACAGAGCGAATGTGAATACTATATTCAGTGACACTAAATGCAAGGAGGTGTGTGTGGGACTTTACAAACCTGTCCAACCCGTTAAAAATAACAGTAATGGAAAATGTTGAATCTTATGGAGGAGCTGACAGAGGATTGAAATATGTGGTGCATTGCTGCACTTAAGAAAATCTGCCCACCACAACAGAACTGAGATCCTAAAACTAAGGTGTCACATAAAAATCACCCAGTACACTCTGTAAAGTGGTTGGCATTAGAAAGGGCATCCTGCCATAGAAACCTTACCAAAACAGACATGGAGCCTGGACAGCTCTTCAGCTGGTCAGTTCCTCTCAAACCATCCAACCCATGCCAGCATGGAAAACGGATGCTAAATGTTGTCAATGATGATGATGAAACATTTTGGTATAAGTTAAAATGGTAATGGACGCAGCAGTAGTGTTGGTGGTGGTGTGATAGTGTAGTAGCAGTGTTGGCAGTTGCAGTGTTAGCATTGATGGTGGTGGTGATATTTAACAAGAACGTGACTTATGTGAATGGTTGGCAGAATGGAAGTTGATGAAAAGAAACATTGAATTAGCACCATCCCATTCTTTCACCCCCCACTCCATTTTTCTACAATGTTACATTGCCACACCCAACCTTTTTATGTGACCCCCACGCACTATCTTCCTCAACCCCAGGGCCTTAACATTCCTTTACTTTACAGAACAGGTGAAACAATCAAACAGAAATGAACCCCTTAAGACAACAGAAAAAGGGTGACGTTTCTGAAGAATACTGAGAGAAGGGGAGGGAGAAAGTAAAAGAGAAAAAGAGGAGATGAGAGAAGAAGAGGAGGAGGAGGAAGAGATGAAAGAAGGAGAAGACAGAGGAAGAAATTAGAAGAAAATCCATATAAGATGAGAAGATAAATCATTGACAGCATTAAGAAAATTAGTTCCAAGAGAATGATTCTGTCAGAGACCTACCCTCTCCAAAGCAATTTCTTCATATTCCCAATCTTGTTCAAAATCAACCTGAAAAGATAAAAAAAAAAAAATAATAATGAAAATCCCATCAGTTTATTAAGTGATTAACAATGTAACATGGTATCGAGTAACATTTTTTGAAAAATCAGTAAAATAAAACGAAATTTTTTTTTTTTAAATTGCAATAAAAATAAACAACTAAAGTTAAATCCAAAGATAACTGAAGAAAGGATGGCATTGATGGGAAAGAAAAAAACAAAAACATTGAATAAATTAGATTTACTATAAAGAAAACTTAACTCTTTCAAAATTTTCTAATTAAATTAAATTTCTCTCTACTTAAACCAGAAAATGCTTGATATCATACGATAGCAGAGAAAAAGGATTTCAGGGGGAAAGGTTGAAACGAAACAGAATAAACATGAAAAAGGGTAGGAATACAGATTAAATGGATCGTAGAAGCCTCTCTGGTTTCACTTTCCATCTTCAGGTGTTCCTCTTACAGAATATTGTAGTTTGGGAAGCAGTTTTAATGAACTATAAAAGGATGAATTATTGAAAAACAACATGTAATTATAAATACCATCTGTGTATCATAATATATACTATTGACAGGCATGATGCTGTAGCTTTTGTCTGAGAGAAGAATCTCTTCATAGACAAGTATTAAAAACACAATTTACACTTCACCCCTCTTGGGGTTTTTCCATGGTATGTATTCAGCAGTTAAATGCCTAGATGAAATCTGTCAACTCTGATAAATAGCAAAGTGATGCTGCTGAAAGCTTGTCAGGTGAAAATTAACTCAGTGTACACAATTGAAACAGTATTAAATTATAAATGCCATCTGTGTAGTATACTTAAAACACACACACACCATTGACAAGCATGATGCTGTGGTTTTGTCTGAGGAAATGCCTTTCCATAGACATGTATTGAAAACATATCCTAGCAGCAACTCACAGAAAATACCAGTTGCCTTTTTTCCTTATAGGACCTTGTCAATGATGTATACCCTGTAGTCACAGGCCTAGATGAAATATGACACTGTGAATTGTTGCTGGGATGATATTCAACTGTAATGTACATCAGCATGATACAAAGTGTGTAACAATGCTGTAACATTGAATTATGGGCACAAACTATCTGACAAGCTGCTTTCTATACACATTCCATCCACCCAGTTTCACTCACTAGCCATGTATTGATCTGACGCCATACACAATGCCATTCACCTAAGATGCCATCCAGTGGTACTAACCTGACACTGCAAAGTGAACTTAACCATTTGCCACACAGTGCCTATACGCATACACATTATCACTCATCTATATATATACACACAGAACTACACATATACATACATTATTACAGATATACATTACACATGCACACACATGCACATGTTATTGTACAAACAGAAGCACATATTGTATACACATCCACTACATATTATACACACATAGACAGAAATTGTATACATTTGTATACATGGTGCTGTTTCGTTGGGATAATTGTAGGAAAAAATCAAAATTTGATATGTGGTGGATGGAAGAAAGAGAGATTTTTCAGAAGAGATGGGAACTTCTGAGGAATGAGGTAATGGTTTTGTGTATCTAAGTATGTATGTATAATTGTGTGTGTATGTTTGCGTGTGTATGTGTGTATAAGTGGGATAGATATGTGTTCAAATTGAGCATGTAATGTGTATTAAAATAGGTGTGCACGCACATGCCTAAATTACACAAGTGAGATGTGTGTATACATTCAGTTTTGAAGCAAAATATGGTATGTTTATTCTGCACCTTCTGTGTAGTTTGTGTATAAAATACAAAAACAAAAGTCTTGAAGTATAAATTCCAGAAAGATGAAGTTCTGAGGATGAAATCAGATTTTATATTTTAAACAAAGAGTAAATAAAAACCTTGAAAATCTTCTAAATTTTCAAAATCTTAAAAATAATAACAATAATGTTACCTACAACAATAGTAGCAACAAATACTAGAAAACATAAAGAGCTTATGTAGAAAATATGCGCATTAAATGCAGCAACTATTGCCTGGAAAGAAAGTTCTATAAATGGCAAGAGATTCTGTTGCAAAATCTGCTGGAGTGTTGGGGGTTAAAAATCATCTATTTTATAAGATTAAGAGTTTTAACCCTCAGATTTAGAATAAAGAAGGAAATGGAAAGAGAAATATTCTTTGTAGGCAAACTGTTACATTAGAATGTGTTTTGGATGTGGAACTGGTTCTTAAGACTGTTTTAAAAAAGACTGTCATTTGGGGGCACAGAATAAGTTGAATTTTGGTTAAAATATTAAGATTTCTCTTTTTTTCTTTTTATTGCAGTTCTTCCTCTTTTACTTCAATTTTAATGGAAAAATCTCAGTAAATTTTATTTAGTTAAATATTTATTAAAAAAGAAATTCTCTAAAGTGTTCCAAATCTATAGTCATGCAACGATTATGGTTAATATGAATATTGATAACTCTAATAAATAAATAAAAAATACCAGATTATTAAAATAGTATAAAAAAATAAAGCATAATGGCATAATATTGAAGAAACATGTTTTATCAAAGGCATTTAAGTTGGTTAGATTCTCAAATGCATTCACAAAGTGTCTTTCATCTTTAAAAAAGAAAAGAGAAAAGGAGAAGAGAAAAATAAAAGAGAAAACCTGAGACTTGTGTCAGTAAGTTCAGTGAAGGAAGAATATATCTGACAATTTAGGAACTCTGAGAAATGGCAACAGACAGAGAGAAAGAAAGCTAAGAGTGATTGTGGTTGACACTCAGAAATGGGACCAACAATGACCAATTGTAGCGGTGGTTGATGGTTCTGTTTGCAACCACGAGGTTATAAGGTTCCAACCCACTGTGAATTTTCTGCCATGGCACCAGTTCAACTCAAGTCTTGTGAATGAAATCAGGAAAACAGGAAGAGCATGGCACTCATCATGTGGAATGGCCCTTTAATTTCATGAGCCAATGTAACACTTGTCTGTGTTAAGACTAAGTTTACATGAGGGCTGAGGAATACTCAGCCACTTGATACTATATAGGGACAGGTGTTGCTGTGTGGAAAGAAACTTGCTTTCCAACCACATGGCTCCAGGTTCAGTTCCACTGCATGGCACCTTAGACAAGTGTCTTCTGCTATCATCCAAGACCAACAAAGGTTTTGTGAAGGGATTTGGTAGATGGAAACTGAAAACAGATGTGTGCGTGCACAATGGGCCGTGTGCATGTCTGTGTGTGCTTGTCCCCCGTTACTGCTTGACAACTGGTCTTGTTGGTTTGCTTACATGTCCATACTTAGCAGTTTGGCAAAAGATACCGATAGAATAAATACCAGGCTTTGAAGAAAAAAGTACGAGGACTGGAGTCAATTTTACTAAACTCTTCAAGGCGGTGCTCCAGTATGGCTGCAGTCCAATGACTGAAACAAGTAAAAAGGAAGAGTAGAGGTCAATGATCTGGCAGTCGCACTAAAGTTACTACACTCAGTCTAGCTGAAAATTCTCTTATTTTTTTACTTGTTTCAGTCACTGGACTGTGGCTATGCTGGGGCATCACCTTGTCACCTTGAAGGATTAGTCAAAAAGAAAAAATGAACCCCAGTACTCAGTATACAGTTAGAAATCGACTGCAGAGATGGCATTGTGAAGGGTGGCTGTGTGAGAGGGTGGAAAGAGAGGTGAGGTAGAATAAAGATGAAATAGCTTGGTGAAAAGGGTATGTGGGTATTTTGAGAATACTTTGTGGAGGGATGACCACGCCCTGCATAATTACTGGTTGCCCTTTGGCAAGGTAAAGCACCTCTTCAGCCACTGTGTCAGGGATACGGCAAAGTCATGGGACTGCAGCATGGCAGATTGTGAAGAGTTAGCAGAAGACCTCAACTGAGCTAATGATGCTTCTTTCATTGATGCTGAGTAGAGGAATCCTAAAAGATCAATGGTCAGGATCACCAAGTTCTGTCAAGAGAGGAAATGCAATGCATCCGTAGGGGTGGCGTCCATGGTTGTGTAATCAAATTCTCAATTCAAATTCATAACAATGGAATTGGATGGCAATCTGTGAAAGCAGCACGACTGAAGAAACTAGGTGAAAGAATGGAAATACATGGGGCCCTGGTGGGGTAATGATCATGGGGCCCGGGTGAAAGAGAGGGTGTGTACAAAGACATGAGGTAAAAGAAAAATGGAGAAAGTGAGAAAAGGTAATTAAGGGGCAGGAGTAGGTTGAATTTAAAACTAATGATTTATGGATAAGATAGACAAGCACATTGTTTCTTCTAGCACAGGAATAATGTGATGATGATGATGATGATGATAGGGGAAGCAAGAAAAGGGTAGGACAAACAGGAGGAAGGAAGGAGAGAAGAGGTAAAGGATGATGTAATGGTGACACTGATGATGAAGATGATCTTGTGATGATGATGATGATGATGATGAGGAAACTGGGGGAAATGGAAGGAAGAGGCTGAGATTTGTGTAATGGTGATGGAGAGGTAGAAGGATGGGAACAGGGAAGACAAGAAATAGAAATATATATTGAGAAAACAAAACCCTGACAAATGCCATCTGAAGACCCTGGAAGAGCTGTTTATCAAATTTGAATGGTTCCATACAGCACAATGCCATACCACAACAGTCTTATTGATGGAATGACAGATGAATAAAGGAACAACTTTGATATTAAGAACAGATGAGAATGGTAAATCGAAGTCCATAGAATCGTTGAGTGAGTGAACCATCCTGAATACCTGGCGGGTTGCAAGATCAACAAACCTACAGCAATATATTACGTCAGTTATGGGGAGAGGAAACAGGAAAAAAGAGAAAGAGGAAAGACAGACAGAGAAGGGAGAGAGAGAGAGAGAGAGAGAGAGGTGAATGAGTTATTGATCCCTTGGCTAAAGCATTCAAAGTTCATGTTCTGCCACTGGCACTATGGAATGCCCTGGGCAAAGCACCAACCCATTCTTGCTGCTATAGTAGTGAAGAATAATGAGGAGGAGGAGGTTTAGGAAGAGGTAGGTTGCATGTATGTGTGCATGTACATACACACATTCATACACATATATATATATATATATATATATACACACACATGCACACACAAATATCTTTTATCTTTTGCTTGTTTCAGTCATGGAACTGCAGCCATGCTGGGGTACCACCTGGAAGAAATTTTAGCTGAATGAATCAACCCCAGCAGTTATTATTATGTTTTGCTTATAACAGAATGGATTTTGCTAAAGGTACCCAAAGTGACATGAGGTGGTGTTCATCTGAATGACAGACTGAGTTTACTACTCAAGTAAATCTACCCCTATATATATATGTATGTATGCATGCATGTATAAATATACATACATGTACACACAGAAATATGTAGAGAGAGAGATAAGAATGTGTTTGTTCATAAGAATGACAGTATTCACAAACTAAAAAAACTAAAGTACTCAATACTTTAAGCAGCAGAGTTATATAACATCAATATCTGACCAGAAGCTATATATGTTTATGTTTTATAGATATCAATAGATCAATAGACATTGATAATGAAAAAACAAAAACAAAAAAAAACAACACTATTAACCTCGTTCTCTGGTTGTTTCTACACCACAGTGTTTCAGTCTGATTGTCTTCAGGAAACATATATTTACACATATAATGTAGTTTTCCCACGGCTGGCTTTGAACTCAAACATTTTATGAAGGTTCCAAGCGAAGACAGTAGCTGCACCACATTGTGCTGAATCGCTGGTCTAGAAGTGGAGTACAAACTTCAGGTTTGATTGATGTTGTTGTTTCATTATAATTTGAAACAGTATTAATATATGACTGTCAGCATTGATATTCTGAGGTAAATAATTGTTCATGAATTTATTCCTAGCCTAAGTTCATTTCATTAACATCAATGCTGAGGTTTAGATAGGTCTGTTGCTGTTTTGTGTCATGTTATTGCAAGTCACAACATCTTGAGATCTGGCTTCCCTCGTCCTTATCTCCAGTCCTCTGCACACAGCAATGCATTTCATTCAGCACCAGTCTTATGCTCACATGATATGTCAATACCAATGCACTGGGCTGTCTTGCACACATCAGCTGATACATTTATTGCCTATCTACTCTCCAAGTTCTAAGTCATGAACAAGAAAATTACTGTTCAGTTCATATAGTAGGGAATATTTTACTTGGATGACGCTGGTATTTGATACCGCTGCTACAAAATGAGAAACAGTGGGGAGACAGAGAGGATCGCCAGCTTTGAACAAATTCACACACACACACATACACACATGTAGATGTGTACATGTATGTTTACAGTCTTATGCACTAGACTTTTTGTAGAGAGAAATTGTTCTGCAAGACAAAATTCAGCAGCAAAACCCTTCCACATTCTAGAGCAAAAGAAAACGTTATGACCCATGCTGCTTTGTGTGTGTTTATACACAAAAATATATTAATGGTTGTTTTTTATGTTCAGTTAAAATGAAAACAATTTTACATTAATCCGAAGTGATACTCTATACTTTTGAAGAGCACATGTCTATTGTTCTTTAAGAAGAATAGTATTTACAGCATTTTCAAAGTTTTGACCAGCTGATCAATCACTGGACTGTGTGTGTCTATAAGAGGAGGTGCAGGGCTAAGTGGTTAGGGTATTTGGCTCAAGATTCAGAAGGCCATGAGTTCAATACCTAGCAGCACATTGTGTCCTTGAACAAGACACTTTATTTCAATTTTGCTCCAGTCCACTCAGCTGGCAAAAATGAGTTGTAACTGTATTTCAAAGGTCTGCCTTGTCACATTCTGTGTCACTGAATCTACATGAGAACTATGTTAAAGGCAAGCATATCTGTGGAGTGTTCAGCCACCTGCATGTTAATTTCATGAGCAGGCTGTTCCGTTGATTGGATCGAATGGAGCCCTTGTCATCATAACTGACAGAGTGCCAGTTGCGTGTGTGTGTGTGTGTGTGTGTGTGTGTGTGTGTGTGGGCAATTAAAATTGTATAAGCAAGAGTTATAGTTTCATTCTAAGTGGAAATTGATAAAATTGGATCATCTTTAATGTGAACAGCAAGCAAGTTATGTAAGTCACATTTTTGCTGGTTATGCTTTCTATTTTTATTGGACCCACAATCCAGTCCCTTTTGGTTTACATTTTGCTTTCTCAGTTTATTCTTAGGAAATAACTCTGGCAGAAGTTAATGTTCAAAAACAACTTGCACCAGATGACTTTTCCATTCTATTCAAATAGCTCTATCAAGTAACCAGTCATACAGAGAACTTCTAGAATCTTCCATATATTTTTCATTGATTTGATTCTTATTTTTAATTCACTTTTTAGAGATCTTTGAAAAAAAGAAAAAATTCAAGTCATTCTGGGTAAACTTGAACTATAAAATCACAGTTTGTTATATTAGTTACCAGTGACTTAACAGTCCAATTGTTCACCGTCTAAGTATTGCTACTCACATTGCAAGACAGCAAAACTCTACTAAAAATAAAGGTTAACTTTTGCCAAATACTGCATATACTATGCGAAGTGTAAGAATAGTTTTAAAACTTTCGGCAGAGTAAAAGCAAAATGAATAACCGACTTAAACAACAACAGAATTAATATTATAAAACAACAAAATACCAAACAGCAACCTTGCCACCTCAACCTTGAAATCTGTCATCATTAATGACTAATTGTAAAAGCTAAGGTTTTAATTAAAATGAATTTGATGCAGATTTCTAATTAACAATATTAACAAATAGTTTTAAATCTCTGAGTGATAAATAAGAAATAGCAGTACTACAGAGTAAAATCTATTTGCCAATGTAAAGTGGCAGTCCTGATTAGGATGCTGTTACTACCTGGTAGCCAGCTGGAAAAGATGTTTTCCTAGAGCTAAAAAAGGTAGTAACATCATCCTAATCAGGACTGCCACTTTATGTTGGCAAAGAGACTTTACTCTGGGGTACTGTTACTACTTACGTTTTGCTCAGAGATTTAAAACTAATTGTTTTCTTCTTTATGGGATCAGTGACTGTGTGTCACTTTAAAAGTATATAATTTGAGCAAGGCCTAGTGCTGCATCTCTAGCCAACGGTTATCCTGTGCTGATGAAGAGAAATAACCCAGAAACCATGGTCTGGAGGTACCGTTTAAGGCTGAGTGGGGACATTAGATCCTTTGTTTGAGGTATAAGGATGCAGTTATACATTGGTAACCAGCTGGAAAAGATGTTTTCTTGGGACTAAGAAAAGATAGTAACATTGTCCTAATCAGGACTGCCATTACATTGGCAAATAGATTTTACTCAATATTAACAAATGTTTTAAAGGAAATGAAAACAATAAGTCAAAGTGAAGAAAATATTCCAGAGAGAGAGGAGAAGTGAAAGACAATAATGGCAGAGAGAATATATTCTGAGACAGACAAGTTGGTAAGGTGGTTGTATGCTAAGACAGCAGTGGGTAGGGCTTCTGGCATAAAAGAGAGTTTTAAGACTGCAGAAATATAAATTGGTCTCCTAATTCTAAAAGGTGGAACAATCAGGGTGTAATAATAAATACATCATCACTATAAATGATTTATGGGGACCACCCCTATTACTACCATCCCCACCACCATCATCAACATCTGTCAGCACAGAAAGAAAGATGGATTACAATGCAATGAAAAACTAGAGAGTAAGATTGTGTGCCAAGATGGGAGAGGATCATAAACCATGTTTTCCAAACAGCTAGTATTGCTCAGAGAAGCTGAATCATTTATGGGGGAACATTTTTATAGGTTTGTATTTGAATTTGTATAATTAATCTATTGGCTGGGGAACATTAACTACTTCCATCTTATTTCACACATTGGTTTACAACAGAAGACAGTCTTTCTTGGAAAGGTTCTCCCATAAGATCCTACTGCCTCTTAGCTTCTCAGTATACAATATGACAGGATGAAGTAATTCTAGAATTTTAGAATTAAAACTGGAAGACTGATCAGTTGCATTGAAGACAAGAATTAATTGTTGTTGTAGGCTGTTGCAGCATGTCTAACATCAGTCAGTATATGACCAACAACCTACACTGGAACACTACAAGACCATTCTAAATAACCACGAAATTCCTGATAAGCTACATTCATCTAAATAACAAGATATCATTTTAAAAACAATCTCTCTCTCTCAACTGATCCAAATATATACAATACACATGGACATGCCAAGATACTAGAATAAAATCACTTTTCATACTAAGCCCACATTTTGTGATGTATTGCCAATCACAAGAGATTCAAACCCACCACATCCTAAGCTAAACACAGAGCTTGTATACATGAACAGAAGCAGCCTTTCAATACAAACTGAATGGTCAAAGTGAATGAGCAAACAGATACAATATTTGATTAACGACTGACCAGGAGGGAGAAAGTCAGTAGGACCCATGATGACTGATCAATATAGATTGAGTAATGGCTAAAGCAGATGAAGAAGGGTAACACAAACGAACTTTCCTCGAAATTATACTGTTGCTTTTCTCTCTCCTAATCTACAATGGAGTGTAAGATAGACCACATATATCATAGTAAGTACACAACATGGATCCATTCATTCTCAGTTACAGAATTTTTAATTAATTTGTTTAAACTAAACAGTTTGAAACTTTGGATACTGGTTGAATGTGTCACACAGAACATGGTTTACTCTTAACGTTTTTGACAAAATTTTGTATTTTAGAAGTTATTTCATGTTAAAGTTGTCATATTTGGGTAATC
The DNA here is from genome assembly GCF_006345805.1 of Octopus sinensis. Lineage (NCBI taxonomy): Eukaryota > Metazoa > Mollusca > Cephalopoda > Octopoda > Octopodidae > Octopus > Octopus sinensis. Next base: position 33,510,650 of record NC_043015.1, read on the forward strand.
TTAACCAATCAATGACATGTATTCAGGTGAAGAAAGTTACTGCTGTTTATGAAGGTAATGGAAGGGCAACAACTTTTTTTAACTAAACAGTTTGAAACTTCGGATACTGGTTAAAAAAAGTTAATTAAAATTCTGTGAGTCAGATTGAATAGATCCCACAGCATAATTCCAGACAATACTCAAAGAGGAAAACAACTGGAATGGTTTGAAACTTTAACCCCTTAGCATTCTGATTACCCTTTCAAATGTAATGCTTATTTAATCACACTGTTTCTAAATAATCATGCATTATGTTGTAGCTTCAAGATTTTGATAATGTGATTGTTTATTTTAAGAATGACAT
>NC_043015.1:33515992-33525992 GCF_006345805.1 Octopus sinensis
TACTGCCTGGTGCAATCCCATAGCTTGACAACGATATGTTTATTGGCCGGCTGATATAACAGGAACTGACAACATGGCGAAATGGTAGATATCCATTTTGGAAATACAGATGACCTGAACGGGAGATGGTACTCAGTGGATGTAATAGTAATGATACTGATAAAGGATGATACTCAATAGATATACGAGTAATGACAGTTAAAAGTAATGGTACCCCATGGATGTGGAAGTAATTGTAAAGAGAGTGGATAGTGTTCTATGATAGAAGTACTGAGAGTGAGAATAATGTACTCTATGGCCGAAGAATACTTGAAATTAAAGGGGATAGTACTCAACAGATATAGAGCATTAGTAGTGGAGGGTACTCAAAGAATGCTGAAATATCAAAGCACCACTAAGTTGCAATACAGCTTAACTGTTCAACATCACTTTACTCTACCACTGACAGATTTGTTAACCCTCTCAACTTCATTTTAAACACTTCTTTTCTCTCTCAAAAGATAACAGAAAGATGTATTCAAAGATCAATATCAACACAAAGAGGAAAAAAAAACAATGTTGGGCGTGTGACTGCAAAAGCAAATGCATGATATATTTTAACATTCAAACATATCCACAAATACACATACATACATGCATACAAACATACACACACACACACACACAGTCATTTATATATATATTTACGTATGCCGGTATGTAAGAGAAAGAGATTTTCGTCTTTTGATGATTGTTATATTTAAGAGGTACTTCAGAAAATGGCATTAGATTGGAAAGTGTGATGCCACTTGGCTTCAAAGTAGTCAAATTAGGAGGTAGCCTTCTTCAATAAAGAATATCACATATTTAATGCACACCTGAGCATGTATATACAGACACACACAAACATATCCATTTAGTATGTTTACTCAACATCTATTTATACATGCAGGTTTCGGGATATATACATACACATATCTCATGCCACCATGGAAGGTGGATGTTAAATGATACACACACACACACACACATATATATATATATATTATATATATATATATACACATACACACGTGCACATCCATATGTACATACAAGTGATACTGTTTGCCATTACAATTTTCATGATAGTTGTATTAATCAAATGACTTCCCTTTCTTGATGCAGTGGTGAACACTAACCCTACCGTAAATCAACAAAGAAACAATATTGTGAATAGAAATACAAACAATCACCCACCCACAATCAAACAGCATATATCAGATATCGTTAGTAGATGCATATCAAAACCTATCACTGAACAGAGGATTATTCAACAAAGCAGCCCTGCATTATAATAGAGCACTGGCTAGTTGTGGTTTCAACAACAATCTGAAATACATAGACCAACCCACAATAAACAACACCCAAATGTAAAAAAAGAAAAGTTTAATCCTCATAGTTTAAGGGTATCCATTGATGTAGCTAAGATCTTCTTTACACTAATCAATAAACACTTCCCAAATTCATACAGATATCACGAAAATCTTTTGCAAAATTTCTGTTAGAACCAGTTATAGCTATAGAGGTAGCACAGGACAAACGTGAGAACAGTTTCAGATGCACAACTAGGCACCCTTTGAATAGAATGTCTCTAAAAAGAAATACTACACAGACAACTTGTAGAATAGGCCGTTAGTCCACATTATTCCATAATGAGCATAGGCCCAGTTTCCTGTTTTTTCTGGCATAAATATTGCTCTCTAGATGGGGTGTCAATGCCGTGCAGGATTACTCAATTTTACCAGCTGAGTAGACAGGAGCAATGTGAAAGAAAACGTTTAGCAAAGAACACAACACATCGCGTGGCCCAGGAAGAGACCACAATTGGTTTGCTGAGACATTTTTGGGGATAAAATGTTTGTTTTGTACCACACACACACACATTGACATCTCAGATAAAGGTAATTCTGCAACAAATAGCATTCCACTAGCAATATTTTGACAAATTTTCAGGGTGGGCATAATGACCTTCACCCCACTGTTAATCTATCCTCAAATAGTGACTCCTGAAAGGGGTTGAGGTAATGATTTTTGGAGCTGCACCAATGAAATTATTATTGTGGCTAGTAGTAGTAGTATCATCATCGTCATCAATAGTAATAATATTATTTAGTAGTAAGTAGTAGTAGCAGTAGTAGTAGTAGCAGCAGCAATAGTGATAATGATATGTAGTCATAGAAGTAGGAGTTAGTTTTTCAAAATTGCTCAAATGAAATAAGAGTAAAAGAAAGTTAAGGAGACAGATATTTCAACGATAAACCCAATTAAACAACGATAACAACAACAATCATTGCTATTAATACAATTATACTAATATCATTCTTTTTCTTCTTCCTCATCATCTCATTATTACAATATCAAGATAAACTGGGCGTGAATATCACTACTCTTATCGTAAATATCAGTATTATCATTATTATCAATATTGCTATTATTATTATTATTATTATTATTATTATTGTTATTATTATTATATCTAGATCATCAGGGCATGAATAAGTAGATATGAATTAATTTGAAAATAAAAGGAGCATTAAGAAGGATATAATATGAGAGAGGGAGAGAGAGAGAGACTACAAAGCGTGTCAAGTGTATGGTGCAGTTGTGGCGGTGGTGGTGGTTGGTAAGGCGGGGTGGGCGTGGGGGCTGCAACTACAGAAACATTTGAATTTAAGTAATTTAGAAATAGATGCAGCCATGTAGAAGTACAAGTGTTTTAAATATGGAGAGTGGTGGTGGTGAGGAGAGGGGAGTGGGGAGAAGTGAGGTGGTGGAGATGGGAGAAATTGGTTGTGGGGTAGACAGAAGGGCGGAAAGGATGAGGAGAGAGAGAGAGAGAGAGAGAGAGAGAGAGAGAGAGGCTGAGAAAAAGAGACAGAGAGAGGGACAAGAAGAAAGAAGGATAAAGAGAGAGGAGTAAAGTCAGGAGGGGGTGAATGTACATACACACACACACACACACACACACACTATTGTACATAGTTTTGTTTATATTATTTAATGTTTGATGTCCAAGTCAATAGGCTAAAAGGCAGGGAGCCGAGAATTTTGTGGTTTATATTCTATGACTACTGCCGCTGCTGCCACTTGCACCAGCACCACCACAGTATGTCCATGGCTGAGAGACATATCTCAGTAACAGCCCAGTCCATGTGGCTGTTTCAGGGTACCTCAAAACAGTTGCAACTGATTGTTGTAAACAGCAGCAGCAACACCACAAAAACATAATTGTTTTGTGAGCAAGCTTTGCAGCATTTAACTCCTTGCATAGGTGTGCATGTGGGTATGTACCACAAGAACCTGCTCTACCCTACTTTCTCTCAAACGTTAACCCCTTATCTCCAACCTTGTGGCCTTGGGGGGTTCTTAGTCTTGCAAGCTGCATCTGGTGACTTCAACACTGAGCTGGTGGCATGAAAAAAAGCACCCAGTACACTCTGTAAAGTGGTTGGTGTTAGGAAGGGCATCCAACGGTTGAAATCATACTGAGGTTGACATCAGAGCATAGTGCAGTCCTAGGATCCATTAGATCCTGCCAACCCATACAAAATGGATCATGGATGTTAAATGATGATGATGACTGACACGCACACCCGCATACACACACACACACACACCTTGCTCAGGTTGCACAAAATAAGCTAACTAACAGATTCTTCTCTTCGAAATTTGGATGAAGAGACGAAAATTGTTGAAACTATGCACAATCCCTCTGCACTTTGCAGTAGATTTGCCGAAATTTTGTAATGATATATATATATATACTGGTGTTTTTCATTAAATGAAAACAAACAAAAACTAAACAAAGTAGAGTTAAATATTTCAAATGGTTGACAGTAACTTCAAAGTTTCAGCAAAGCAGGGCCATCAGTCAGATGCCAGCTTAGGCATAACTTCAGAGTAACCGTCAACCTTTTTAATACACAGGTGTGTGTGAAGACATTTATATAAAGAGAGAGAGAGAGAGAGAGAGAGAGAGAGAGAGAGAGAGATGGAGGAGAAAGATATAAAATTAGATAAAATTCTATGCACACATACTTAACATACATACACTGAAAGTCCATTCAGAAAAACAGATATATAGCATTAATATGTGTGTGTGTGCGTGTGTAGAAAACACATTTTCATACAAACACACACATTATGAGCTGCATAGCTGCAAAACAAGGCCACGGAATGCACATGTACAATAATAATGCAGAAAACAGAATGTGTGTAATTAGCTACAATCAATTGTATTGATCACATGTTGTGCGATGGGGGTGGGTGATTGGGTTTGAAAGACATGTGATGGTGATTGTTGTTTTGTTTAGCCCTAGGTCATCCATGACTGAGAAGTCTTATGATCTTAAAAATATTCCGACCATGACATTTTCCTCTGTGCAAGGAACCCGGATCACACTATCCATTTTCTAAGATTATGGAATGTGACTGGAGGGAGATTAAGCTGCTATTTCTGGCAAATTGTGTCACTACATAGAGGTTAAATGGTAATAGTGAGACATGGCATGACTACCTACACCTCACATAGTCAAGAAGATGAAAGAGAGAGAGAGAGATCATAATGATATGTTGAAATACACACACCTACACATATACACCCTCTTTACACACATACACTTTCTGTTTCTTATAGGGAGATGCAACTAAGGAATGGAAGTGTGGGGGGTAGAGAGGGAGGAAAAAGGGGAACTGAAACACTTCACTTTATATACTTTCCCTACCTGTCACTACCTGCTCTCTCTCTCTCTCTCCCTTTTTACTCCTTTCTCTCTCCAGATGTGCCTTTCACAACCTCTCCCTGCACCAACCTGTACAATGTACTAGAATGTAATGGGTCAGAAAATTAGCAGCAATACAGATGGAATGATATAGAAGTGTGTGTGTGTGTGTTGAATGGTAAAGTAATTATGGTGATGGTGTGGTATTGGTGGTGATGGGTGTGGTGGTGGTGGTGGTGGGTATGATGGTGGTTGTGGGGGCTATCATAGTGATGAGTGTGAAAGTGATGGTGGCAGTGGTATGATGGTGTTGTGATGTAGTGGTACAGATGACAGTATGGTGACAGTAGTGGTGGTGGTGGTTTGTAGAGACATAGTAGCAGTGGTAGTGGATCCTAAGAATGTTTTTAGTAATTATATTAAGAAACTGAGGTGTTTGCTGTGGATGATATGGTGATGGTGTTGGCTGTAGTATATAGTGCCGTGGTGATAATGGTGGTTGTAGTACAATTGTGTTGGCTGTGGTGGTGGTGATGTTGGTTGTAATACAGAGGGTGGCGATGGCACTAGTTGTAGTAGAGATTGTAGAGGTGGGGGTGAGGTGATGGTTATTATAGTAGTAGTGGTGGTAGCCGGTACTGGTTGTAGCATTAGTGTTGGAGGTAGCGGATGATGATAGTGAGGATGAAGAGGTGAGGAAGACAAATGGGTGGGTGGGGGGTTATATCAGCTGACAGTCAAAAGAACTATGTCAACACAACCCCCACCCCTGCAATCAGCTGAGCTGGTGTGCATGCATGTTTGTATGTGTATGTGTGTGTGTGTGTGTGTGTGTGTGTGTGTGTGTGTGTGTATACCAGGTGTTCTCTAAGTAATACAGTTTTAATACTGCATCAAACTTTATATTGTTGCTTTACATAAGTATGCACACAGTGCATATACTACATGTTTTTATGTAGAAACATGTATATCTACATCTATAAATATATGTCCGTGTGTCCATACATGCGTGTGTGTGAGTGTGTCTATATGTGAATATACCTATATATGTTGATATATGTGAGCATACACACACACACACACACACAGACACAAAAAAATAGGGTTGAAGTCCACTAAATTGGGTGTCCTTTTTAAAATATCTTGATTCACTGGGATCCAGCAAATTATATATATATATATATATATAAAATCAAAATAAGTAACAAGGATATCCTTGTTGATTATTTTGATTATAATCACCCCATTTGATTTATATGGATAATACCATACCAAATTCTGGTGCCTTTAACTTAAGTACCATATTCATCTGAATCTATATATATATATATATATATATATATACACACACACACACACATACATAGGTAAGAATACATTGCTAGCATGTATATGATAGATGCAGACAAAATGACCAGGCCAGATATCCAACGTTGAGTGATGGGATATAAAGTGCAGGCATTTTAGAGCTGCCTGCAGGCCATGAACTGGTCTGAGCTAATGAAAGTATAATAAAACATCAGAGAGACAGGCAGTTGCAAATGGCATCAAATCATTTATAAAATAGTTAAATGTCCAGAAACCGATTGTACTGTGTATGTGTGTATGTGTGTGTGTGTGTGTGTGTGTGTGTGTAAAGATTGATGAGATAATCTTTCTTTGTCTGCAGCCAGACATGAAAAAACAAAACTTGCAAGTTTGCATCAACCACGAGGCTCTGACTGAATGATGCGACCAACAACTAGAATATTTATCGTTATATATTATACCTTTCAAAGAAAAATGTCTTCACTAAATAAAGTACAAATTAAAGTTAAATGTCTACCGGACTTTGGTTAGTTTCATGGCCTTTAGTGATATTACTTTTCAATCACTTTTAATATTTTGATGATATCATTTCATTTGACCACAGTCCACCTGCCAACACTACACGGCACTCTTGTTCGGCTCCCTGAAATGTGGAATTTTTTGTGTTACTCTTCATTTTAATTCAATTCCCTATAAATTCTTCCATTGCAATTTAGTTATTGTTGCTAGAACTGAAGATTATCACAAGTGTCCTAGTATTTTATATTTTACTCTGGAACATCAATGAGTCAACTACAGCAATTATTCTAAAAACTCGTTAAAATGTATGATAGTCACAGACTCTCCATCTGCTTACCCTAACCATAATGAACGCTACCATCACCACTAGCCGTCTTATATCACAGTTTTAAGTTTCCACTGGCTATTTCCGAGAAACACTGATGGTAGCTGTAGACTAGCTACGTTCCACATGAAAATAGCATTTTATTTCTGTGCAAGAATGATGCAAACAGGTTTTTTTTTTTTGTTCAACAGACACTAAATGGAAATATTTAAAAAAGAATGTGTTGTATGGCAGCACTTAACAGAAAATGTCAAAGAACCAGATGGGATAAATGGTAGATGATGGGGGTGTGTGTGTGTGAAGAACTTATGTACACATGCAAATGTGATGTGCATATACATACACACAACTACTATATATATATATATATATACACACGTATGTAGATGTGTACAATGAAAACATTGAAGATCAAAGTGATATCACATTTTTTCCAAACATGTCCTAACAATGTTTTTCCATTTCAAAGAATTTATACGTCTACACATTAAGTGTATATAGTCACACACACACACACAGCTAGATACACTCACTGTGAACAATAATATAAAAGAGAGTTAAGAGAAAGAGACGGGAAACAAAACCCTATATATTTGTGAGCTGTTTGTCGTGATGAATGTGAGGGTATATAAATACACACATTTATACACAAAATCACACAGAACAATGTGTATCTAATATACAGTTGTTTGTTCATTATTATACATAAAGGAGAAATAATAGAATTGTATACACACCTATACACAAATGTGAAGATTTTATATATATATATATATATATATATATATATATATACACACATACACTTGCAATACCTACATGTGCGTGAGGTGTGTGTATATATTTAGTTATGTCAATATTTAAGACATACAAAAAATGTATTAGACACATACCATGCATACAACATGGTGTGTGTGTGTATGTATATATATATATATATATATATATAATGTATATATTTACCTAGGATTTTAATAAACCATGCATAAGACAACAAACTGAAGAATTATATACATACACTTAGACAGCAAAACACTAAACACACACACAAAGAAAGAAGTATATATTCACACAAGTTGCTCCACAACACCCATATATATATATATATACACAAGTTGGTGTTTATATAATGTTTGTTAAACACAGTGTTACAATAGAACACAACACACTAAGTATGTTAATATATTCATTTTATAAACATATTTTTAAAATATACATACACACCATGAATTCACATATATGCAAATGTATGACATACACAGAATTATACATACAAAGATGCATACATACACACACATACTAACAGCATACACATATACACACTTCAACCCATTGATACAGTGTTTTAATATACAGTAAACTCAAACACATACAGAGTGTTTAGACATGCTTTACACACATACAGAGCTAATTTACAAACACATGTGAATAGTATGTGAAAATAATTCACACAGCCATATCATAATATAAAAGCTGCATGTACACACACACACACACACACACATATGTATATTAATAAAGAATTCCCTTTTATGCACATGCATACAAATATACAGACACACAAACACAGAGTGGTGTGTTAATAGCTTCCTGTTTAAAATGATGTTGTACATTTAAACCAGAAAAATTTCAATGAAATAAGGAGTTGTGTACAACATAACATTTGGAGGGAAATAAAGTTTTAAAATAGGGAAAAAAAAGAAAGCTATATACTCTCGAAATAATAATATTAATGATTGCATTTATTTGCCACCAGGGCGAAGGATGAGGGGGACAATACAAAACATACAATGTTGGGGTATGATAATAATAAATGTTATAGCCCACCCCTATCACTTCCTTGACAAGAAACACTGAAATATCTATCATTTCTCTTTTGTTTTTTTTCTTTTTCCTGCAAATCCATTTCTTCACACCTTCCTTTGCCAGCAATTTTTCCTAATTGAACAACACCGAATCAAAAATTCAGAACTTCAAAGACACAATAGAATTATGCAAAATACGCATGTATATATAAACGTATTCATACAGCGAGTACGTATGTGTGTGTGCGAATATATATATATATATAATATATATATATATAATGTATATATTTACCTAGGATTTTAATAAACCATGCATAAGACAACAAACTGAAGAATTATATACATACACTTAGACAGCAAAACACTAAACACACACACAAAGAAAGAAGTATATATTCACACAAGTTGCTCCACAACACCCATATATATATATATATACACAAGTTGGTGTTTATATAATGTTTGTTAACACAGTGTTACAATAGAACACAACACACTAAGTATGTTAATATATTCATTTTATAAACATATTTTTAAAATATACATACACACCATGAATTCACATATATGCAAATGTATGACATACACAGAATTATACATACAAGATGCATACATACACACACATACTAACAGCATACACATATACACACTTCAACCCATTGATACAGTGTTTTAATATACAGTAAACTCAAACACATACAGAGTGTTTAGACATGCTTTACACACATACAGAGCTAATTTACAAACACATGTGAATAGTATGTGAAAATAATTCACACAGCCATATCATAATATAAAAGCTGCATGTACACACACACACACACACACACATATGTATATTAATAAAGAATTCCCTTTTATGCACATGCATACAAATATACAGACACACAAACACAGAGTGGTGTGTTAATAGCTTCCTGTTTAAAATGATGTTGTACATTTAAACCAGAAAAATTTCAATGAAATAAGGAGTTGTGTAACAACATAACATTTGGAGGGAAATAAAGTTTTAAAATAGGGAAAAAAAAGAAAGCTATATACTCTCGAAATAATAATATTAATGATTGCATTTATTTGCCACCAGGGCGAAGGATGAGGGGGACAATACAAAACATACAATGTTGGGGTATGATAATAATAAATGTTATAGCCCACCCCTATCACTTCCTTGACAAGAAACACTGAAATATCTATCATTTCTCTTTTGTTTTTTTTCTTTTTCCTGCAAATCCATTTCTTCACACCTTCCTTTGCCAGCAATTTTTCCTAATTGAACAACACCGAATCAAAAATTCAGA
>NC_043015.1:33530992-33630992 GCF_006345805.1 Octopus sinensis
CAGCAAAAGCCGACAGAGTGAACACACACACACACACACAATGTTGAATGAAGGATAATACTACTTTAGTGGACACTAAAAACTTTGGAGCTTCAAGGAACATAAATTGAGACACATGTCCACACAGTTTAAGGGACAACACACAGAAAGCCATGTAGATTTCGTTTCTGTTGGGAGAACATCAGTTTATTATCATTTAAGTGATTGGGGGGGGGGACACCAGGAGGATTTTAGCTGACAGGTGTGATTGTAATTGGTGGTGGCAGCAGTGAGGATGATGCTATAGTGTCAATAGTAATTGGTATTAAAACAAGATTTTACAGTTTGGGTGACAGTAACATCATTAATAAAAATGCAGAGCAGTGAAAACTCCATGACAACAAATATTTAAACTGTGATAACAAATACAATACATGATGAACCCCAATCCATCCCACCCCACCCAACTCCTAACACCACACTGTAACACAACAGGCCTCACTGATACCTCACAATGTAACCGGTCACATGACCATCTCACAACAGAACACACTGAAGTCAACAGACCAGACTACAAGCAACACACACACACACACACACATGGTAGACAACAACAAAACCACAAAGAATAGACCAGACAACACAACAGGTCACATGACCACTGTACAACAGACAACAGGACACTAATGCCACACAACATCATATTCCATTGCTTAGTTCCGGCGTTGTATTGCTACAGAGAAGCCGAAATGTTTAACATGTGTGAGGTGAGGGATGAAATCACTGGTGTAGAAATGCATTGAGGTGGAATGAAGTGTGTTATTTGTGACAGGTGTGTGAGAGAGGGGTAATAGCAGAGGGGATGAGAGAATGGATCAATTAATGACTGAGTAATCAACAGTAGGACAAGATGTGAATAAAAGTGGGAAGGAGAGAGAGAGAGAAAGATAGATGGATGGACATCAAAGAAAGATCGAGTGAGGGAGAACAATTTGTGTTGTTTGTGTGTGTGCGTTTATATATATTTTTGTTTACATAGAGATAGATTGATAGAAACATAAATAGAGAGAGACAGAATTGCAAAGGAATAAAAGAATAGAAGAGAGGGGGAGAGAGAGAGAGAGAGAGAAAAAGAGAGTATAAAAGTGACCATACCCAGAGAATAGGATGTACCCGGCACCGTCCAAATGTTGTACCCATGCACACAGACTAGCAGCAGCAGCAGTAGTAGTAGTAATGACAGTAGTAGTAGTAGTAGTAGTAGTAGTAGTATTTAGTTAGTTAGTTAGTGTTAGTTGTAAGAGTGCAGTGATGGTGTAATTCTGAAAGTGTAATATAAAGAGAGAGAGAGAAAGAGAGAGAGGGGGGAGAGGGAAGGAAAGCAAAGGGAGACCATTTTGTGTGTGTGTGTGTGTGTGAAGCAATGCACATTACTGCAGTAGCAGGGGCAACCATGTGGAACTACCAAATGCATGGCTTTGTCTTCACATACACATGGATAACGTGATGGTAGTGGTAGTGGCGTGGTGGCATAGTAGTTATGATGATGGTAGGTGTGGTGGTGGTGATAGTGATGGCAGCGGCGGTGGTGGTGGTGGTGACAGTGATGGCGGTAGTGGAAAAGTGTGGTGCAGCAGTAGTGATGGAGGTGATGGTGGTGGTGGTAGTAGGGCAGTGATGACGAGGATGGTAAGGTGTGGTGTGTTGTGGTGTGCAGTGGAGCTGACAATAGAGGTTGTGGGTGTGTGATAATGGTAAATGTACCTTCGCATACACCTGGACATTGGAGTGATTGCGTATGCGTGTGTGGAGAGAGAGAAAGGAAAGAGAGAGGGAGGAGCTGATTTCTGCTACTGTATAGCAATGGAGGAGGATAATCAAAAGTTAGAGTACAAAGGATATTTTCAAGAACAACAACAACTGTACAGTTGCAAGGTGATGAAGAGGGGAAACGCTTGTGAGATCATTTGACTTGCTAGAAGTAACAGCCAAGTCTTCTTTAAATGACACTACAAAAAAAAAAAAAAAAAAGGAAAGACACATTGGAAAATGTCGTCCTGGATAAGAGATAGCCATGGGTGGAAAGACTGATCATAGACGCGTTGAGTTCGGGCTGACCTTGGGCTAAATCAATAACATCAAAAACAACAACTGCAACAGAAACAGCTTCGGCAACAACAACACTGCTGCAAATAGCAGTAACAACAAAAACAACAACTACTACAACATCAGCAGCAACAGCAGCAGCAACAACACAACTGTAAGAGCAGCAGCAGCAGCAGCAACAACAACAACAACAACCATATAAAAACAGTAACGTTGCACTTCCTTAAATACTGTTTACAGATCAATGACTGATTGAAGAAACAATCAACAGAATTAAAAATAATAAAATAAACAAAAAGTAAATGAAAAAAATAGAATTAAAATATATAATTAGAAACTTTAGTGTGTATGTAAGTATATAAATATGGGTTGTGCACACACACACACACACACACACATGTACATATAGGCAAACAACGTATATTTATATACTTACACACACATACAAAAATACATGTATATAAATGTGTGCATCTGCATAAGTATATATGTATATGTATGTATATGTGTGTGTATATAAATATATACATGTGTGTGTATATATACATATCTACGAGAATCTAAATATATATGCATGCATTCTTTTTTTCTTTGTGAAGTTATATTTGGTAAAAGGTGGGGGTCGTGGCCGGGGTATGGTAGGTAGGTGTGAGGGAGAGGAGAAGGTGATAATCCTACCAGAATTAACCACAACAACAACAGAAATAACAGGAACAACAATGACAATAGCAACAACAGGAAGAACAACAACAATAATGATGACAAGAATAATCAGAGCAACAACAGGAAAATAGTGGTAAGAGGAACCACAATAGTAACAACAATGGCATTACTAAAAATTAAGTTCTTTTAGATTCCAAGTCTGTTTGTTTTGTTGATTCTCTCTCCTCTCCTCCAGCCCTCTATCCTCCTCTCCACATCGCAGCCCCAGCCCATCATCTAATTCTCCTCCTTCCTTCTAATTAGAGGAAGTGAGATGCCTGTTCAATTCCTGGCAGCATTCTTTGAAAATGGGTCAAAGGCGAAAGGGAAGAGATGAAGAGGGGTGGGTGGGTGAGTGATAAAGTGATTTTAAAATGACTGAAATTGAAAGGGAGAGAAAGAACACCTGAGGAGAGAGGGAGAGAGAGAGATTGTGAAGTATTTGATGAAATGGTTAATATGACATGTGACAGGTAAATTTGACAGAGAAAGGTAATATAGTGGTGGTGGGAGTACAGATTGTAGTGTGGTGGCAGTTATAGGTAATAGTTTATAGTGTACAAGCACAGGTTTGCAATGTGGTACTAGTTTTGTAACACACCTATAGTGGATCTAGTTTGTTGTGTGGTGGTAGAGGTGGTGTGTCTGAAAGTAGCTCAGTAGGAGTGAAGTACACCTTGAGGCAAAGGACTTGACCTCATCCAAGACAAAACACTTCACCATCAAGCAGCAGAGATCAAGATGTAAGAACCTGCTTCCCTCTGATCTCGAGACTATGCTGATGAACTTGCCCTCGCAATTTGTCATGTTCCCTTTCAACCAACAAGCTGTATAACAGCTCCCTTCATCTATGAAAGAATCTAATAAATAAGAAAAAAATGAAGCAAGCAAGAAAGAAAAAAGCAATGATAGACAGAGACATAGATGTGAGGGTGTGTTTATGGTCTTGAGAGAGAAAGAGAAATGGAAAATTTGGTAGAACAGTCATAACGGTAGACTGTCTGGAGACAGAAATAATGAGGAAACCAGATCCAAGTAATTAATACATTCAATTAATGATTAAAATATAAATTAGTGATTCTCAACTGTGGTCCATATAAGACTTTGTTGTGAAAGTTTATGTGCCATAAAATGATTATACTTCTACAAAACACAAAATAATTACAAATAGAAAGGAGTGGATGATGAGAAAAACAACAAACTAACATATATAAAACAATAATAATCCTTTCTACTCTAGGAACTGAAATTTTATGGGAGGGATCTAGTTGATTACATTGACCCCAGTGCTCAAATGGTACTTATTTCATTGACCTCAAAAGGAGAAGAAGTAAAGCCAACCTCCATGGAACTCATGATGTAAAGAGGGACAAATATCACAACACATTTTGACTGGTGTGCTAATGATTCTCCCAGCTGCTGCCTTAATAATAATAATAATAATAATAATATAATAATAATAATAACAACAGTGAAGAAGGAAGGCAAAAAAAAACAAACCCAGGCATATATGGTCTTCCTAAGTACAATATAGCCAAGCTATAGAGAATGAAGAAGGTGAAGATAATGCCAATAATAGTTGGGTTCTTGGGACTGTATCAGAAAGCATCAAGAGGAATATAAAAGATGTTGGAATAGAGTGTCCAGTAGAACTGTTACAAAAATGTTGTCTCTTTGGTATGGCCAGAATAATCAGGAAAGTATCAGATAGCTAAAAAGAACCGATAGCATGGCACCATGGGCTGCAAGTAGCAAGCCTGCTATGCAGGCAGGACTCCAGAAGTTCTAATAAAACATGGGTTAAATAAAATAATAATACCAACAACAGTAATAATCCTTTCTACAATAGGCTTTTGTTGGGGATAATTGACCCCAAAAGGATGAAAGGCAGAGTTGACCTTGGCAGAATTTGAATGCAGAATGTAAAGAGTCTAAGAAAGGCTGCCAAGCATTTTGTCCAACTTACGCAACAACAATAAAAGTAGAGGCTTCTCTACGTGGTTACAAAATTTGCTTCCCAATCACATGATTTTTATGTTCAGTCCCACTGCATGGGACCTCAGGCAAGTGCCTTTATCATATAACCCTGGGTTAACCAAAGTTTTGTGAGTAGATTTGGTAGACAAAAACTGAAATAAACCTGGGTGTGACAGCATGTGGTAGTTGTATACAAGCATCACATGACAAGTAGTGCTGTTTGTTTCCCATTCCCCAAGAAGCAAGTCTAGCTACGGGGAAATATCACCTTACTTGGAAACAAGGTGAAGGTCGGTGACAGGAAGGGCATCCAGCTGTAGAAAATCTGCCTCATCAAAATCTATTTGAACCATGCAAATATGGAAATGTGGACAGATGATGATGATGAATAGTAATAAAATAATGATAATGATTAAAAATAATGTTAGAAAAGAATAAAATAGTCATTTCTACTGTAGGCACAAGGCCTAAAGTATTGGGCAAGGGGCTAAGTCAATTTCATTGACCTCACTGTTCTACTGGTACGTATTTTATTGATTCCAAAA
Organism: Octopus sinensis; assembly: GCF_006345805.1. NCBI lineage: Eukaryota > Metazoa > Mollusca > Cephalopoda > Octopoda > Octopodidae > Octopus > Octopus sinensis. Next base: position 33,536,302 of record NC_043015.1, read on the forward strand.
GAATGAAAGACAAAGTTGACCTCAGCGGAATTTGAACCCAGAACATGAAGATGAAAGAAATTCTGCTAACATTTTTTTACCTCGTGCTCACAATTCTGCCAGCTTGCAAAAATCAATATTTATAATGATAAAACTGTAAAGAAATGGAAAAGAAACTCGTCTGGTATGTTAGGGTGGTCCTTTGTTGTCTGCATCCCACCACTTTAGGGGTTCTTCCTTGTTATCTTTTACTTGTTTCAGTCATTTGACTGTGGCCCTGGTAGGGCATCACCCTGAAGGATTTTAGTCGAATAAATCAACCCCAGGACTTAATTTCTTTAAATCTAATGCTTATTCTATCAGGCTCTTTTGCTGAACCACTAAGTTACAGGGACATAAACATAGCAACGTCAGTTTCCAAGTGATGGTATGAGGACAAACACAAAGACATGTACACACACACACACTGATATATACATATATATATATATATATATATATATATATATATATATATGACAGGCTTCTTTCAGTTTCTGTTTACCAAATTAACTCACAAAGCTTTGGTTGGCTCGAAGCTATAGTAGAAGATACCTGCTCAAGATGCAACTCAGTGGGACTGAACCTAGAACCCTGTAATTTGGAAGCAAGCTTCTTACCACACATCCACATCTGCACCTAGAGTGTGTTATGTTTTTGTGTTTTCTTTCTATATTGTTATCTATGACTATGTCTATTGTTATCACTGATCTCTTTTTATTGAAGTGAAATCATTTCACTGCACCACTTCTTGCTGCCATCCATTTCACTTTTTATACCGTTTCTATGATCTTGGGATTGGCTCCTTGGAACCTACAAAGGAAATCCCTTAGTTGAAGTGATTGAAAATATTAATTAAAGCATGAAAGGGTCGATATGAATAGAAGAAAAAACCCTTAATGTTTCCATGTCAACAGACACCTTAATGCTATTGGCACAAAGTAGAAGATTTTGTGGGGCTTTGGAAAATTTAATGTTGCAGGAGTGGGAGGGGAGAATTGTTTCTTTGTTCTACTCAATCCATCTCTTTAGTATCCCACTTATACTGTGTATGTGCACATATTTGTATGTGCTTATTTAAATCTGTGTGTGTGTGCGTGTGTGTACGTGTGTGTGTGTACACAGATGTACATTTCTTTTTTGTTCTTTCCCATAAGTTTTTTCAACTTATAATTAAGTTTGCTTTTACAAATATGCATTTTATATATATATTGCATATTTGAAATATATATATATATATAATATATATATATATACATATATATATATATATGACAGGCTTCTTTCAGTTTCTGTTTACCAAATTAACTCACAAAGCTTTGGTTGGCTCGAAGCTATAGTAGAAGATACCTGCTCAAGATGCAACTCAGTGGGACTGAACCTAGAACCCTGTAATTTGGAAGCAAGCTTCTTACCACACATCCACATCTGCACCTAGAGTGTGTTATGTTTTTGTGTTTTCTTTCTATATTGTTATCTATGACTATGTCTATTGTTATCACTGATCTCTTTTTATTGAAGTGAAATCATTTCACTGCACCACTTCTTGCTGCCATCCATTTCACTTTTTATACCGTTTCTATGATCTTGGGATTGGCTCCTTGGAACCTACAAAGGAATCCCTTAGTTGAAGTGATTGAAAATATTAATTAAGCATGAAAGGGTCGATATGAATAGAAGAAAAAACCCTTAATGTTTCCATGTCAACAGACACCTTAATGCTATTGGCACAAAGTAGAAGATTTTGTGGGGCTTTGGAAAATTTAATGTTGCAGGAGTGGGAGGGGAGAATTGTTTCTTTGTTCTACTCAATCCATCTCTTTAGTATCCCACTTATACTGTGTATGTGCACATATTTGTATGTGCTTATTTAAATCTGTGTGTGTGTGCGTGTGTGTACGTGTGTGTGTGTACACAGATGTACATTTCTTTTTTGTTCTTTCCCATAAGTTTTTTCAACTTATAATTAAGTTTGCTTTTACAAATATGCATTTTATATATATATTGCATATTTGAAATATATATATATATATATATATATATTATACTTGTGTGTGTGTGTGTGCGTGCATAAGTTAACCTGCAACCAGTGTAAAAGATAGTGTGTGTTTTTGTGTGCACAAGTGTTCTCTGTCTCTACACCATTCCAAACTGATCCTCCCCTGAAGGTTATCCATGATAACACTCTGTCCCCCACCCAGCACCATTCCATTTTAAATGCAATATATATAACAGTGAAATGTTATTGCTGAATTCAGATTTATAGAAAAAGAAAAAAAAGGTAAAACAAAAAAAAAAAAGAATGTCTGGAAACAAATTTTAAAAAATAAGAAAGAATGAGGCAAAGATAAGGAGAAACACTTAAGTGGAAATAAATTTCTGTATTAGATTAAGAAGAAATAAAAATGCCGAAGAAAGGATAAATAATTTAACAGGAAGGAGAGAGAGAGAAAGAGAGTGGAATGAAAGAATTTCTTTTGAAAATATGGTTTCTTTGGAGTTAAAGAGAAAAACAACTGTGATATCACCAACAACAACTTAACATCAACAATAGTAACAACACCAGATATAACAACAACAACAACAATCAACAATCATAACAATACTTATGTCAACAGCAGTAACACTGCCTCTACCAACGACAACGACAACAACAATTATAACAGCACCAAGTATGACATCAACAACAGTCAACAGTTTTAACAACTACAACATCAACAACAACTACATCAACAATTTTAACATCAGCAGCAGCTATAAATCAAGAAATATGTTTATGTAGAAAATACAAACCCACACACACACACACACACGCACGCATGCATGCATACATACAAACATACATACACACACACACAAATATCTTTAAATCTGGCTACATCTTAGTATTGAGTCCTTTCCTCAGAAAATGCTAGTTGTTGTTATTCATCCCTTAATGTTAACATGTATACACACACAAGCACACACATGTATGTGTATGTGTGAGAGAGAGAGAGAGAGAGTATAAACATGTAATCAGACTACACATTGCTGTTAGAGAGAGAGAGAGAGAGAGAGAGAGAGAGTTATATGAAATATTTACATTAAACAAACAAAAGCATCACACCTTCACCTCTATAAAATAGATTAAAGACAGATTATCACCATTTAAACAGCCTTGTTTTAAGGTAGGAACTGTGCGTGCGTGTGTGTGTGTGTGTGTGTGTGTGTATTTATATGTGTGAATATATGTGTGTGTGCTAAACTGTATGCATATGTATGTAATATAAAAGTTACACATGTATTAGTGTGAACATGTATTATATATGCTGCACATTATTATACATGTATGTAGATGCACACGCACGTGAGTATAGACATATATATACGAGCATGTAGTATACACATGTGTAGCTATGTCATAATAGTGATTGCTAAACAACACATTTGTCCTTTATTAACCTCTACCACCACCACCACCACCATTTACACCACCACATCGCATCAACTACCACCAACACTGCCTTCAACACCACCACCACCACTGTCAGGAAGTATATATATATTTTCATTTAATTGGAAGTGACAAAGAGAGAACAGAAAGAAAAGTAAATCACCACCGCCACCACCATTACCATCCATCATCATCATCAGCAGCAGCAGCAATCTTCTCACCAACACCACCATTATCAGCACAACTTATCATCATCATAGACAGGATACTAATAATTGTGGAAGTTTATCACATTTTCCTGTTCATCACCCAGAAATAGATGAGATAAAAGCTACCCTAAGGTGACACATCAGCAAACATCATTATCTCTCTTTCTCTCTCCACCCTTGCCCACTCTCCCTCACACACACACATTTATTTCTGAGTAAAATTAGAGAAATCCAAGAGGAGTGATTATAATGAAATTGTTCTTTCTCTTGTTGCTATTGTTAAGTAGTTATCCTTGCCACTCTCTGGCCTGCAGCACTGACCAGTCCAGCATAAGCAGACCTCAAAATATACTCAAGTAACCAATGAAACATTTATAGCTGACCCATTGGTCAGATCCTATTCCTGTAGGGGACCATAACATCTTGGATTTATCAGATTGCAGAATTGGTCAAGTGGTCAGTATAGAGAGAGCCAGTGCCATATGGTAAGGTTAATGTAGACAGAACCAATGCCACATGGTGTTATGGCCAGTGTAGACAGAACCAGTTCCACATGTGGTCAATGTAGATAGAACCAGTTCCACATGTGATCAGCATACATAGAACAAGTATCACATGGTGTTGTGGCCAGCATAGACAGAACAAGTGCCAAATGGTTTTGTGACCAGTGTAGACAGAACCAGTGCCACATGTAGTTAGTATAGATAGAACCAGTGTCAGTGATACATGGCTTTAATGTGCTTTAGACCCACTCTATTACTTATAGTATTTGTTAAATAAAAACCAAGAAACGAACTCACACACACACTATTTGCTTTTCCACCACTCACTCGTCCTGTAAAGAATTTCATGGGAAAGTTAATCTGCAATAGACTAGCAGCTTATTCAGGGTGACATTTTTGTGTCTCATCTACTGAGTATAACAGAGACAGGACTGAAGAAATATTCTTGTTTAATGTCAACATCCATGATGATGGAGGTGGAAAGCAGAGAGAGAGAGAGAGCAAAGGGAGAGAGAAAAGAGAAAGTGAAGGGGAAATAGAAGGGAGAGAGTGAGAGAGATAAGGGAGAGCAAGGAGGAAGAGAGAGAGAGAGAGGGATGTAGGTAAGTAATGAAGATTAGTTTGATATGCTTGTATGTGAAACAATATCCTCAACAGTAAAAGAGATAAGCAATAAAAATGTTCCACAAGATCTCATTTGAAAAACTTGAAACCTCTCAAACATCTTGTTGTTGTTATTGCTGTTGTTGTTGTTATAGTTATCATTCATCTCACTCAGCTCAACAGACAATGACTAGTTGTTGCTGCTGCTGTTTTTATTGTTATCTTCTCATCATTCACCTCATTCAGATGGAACTCTGCCAAAACAACCCTACCAATACTTTCACATTGGAATTGGTTTACCAGTCTTTTAAAAGAAGACAGTCCTATGTTGTATAAACATTGAAATGACCTGAAATGCTGACCTTTCCCAAACTTTTGACCTCAACTCCTTTCATTGCTGACCCACAGCTTTTCAAGTTAAATGGAGAACATATAAGGTAAAGAAAAAAGGTTATTATTTCATCTCCATCCTTCAAAGAACAGGAGGAGGAGGAGGAGGAGGAGAGAAATGTTGGTTTGTGTGCTTTTGTTTTGCTTTTCAGACATACTTAACTGACATCTGACAGTCACACAGACACACTGACGATGATGATGTTGATTAGAAGATGGTATGGTGTGCTGTGATATGAATGGCATTCCCAGAGACATTGGTACCATCAGTCATTCATCCTACTTTTTTGTTGAGGAAAAGGATGCCACAAAACCAGTCAATAACATATGAAGGAAAAGATGAAATGTTCAACCTGCTAGAAATAGCAGCGTAAACCATCATAAACCACACAAACTTCCTGTCTTATAAAGGGAATAACACATTGGACAATGTAGCCCAAGATATATAAAAACTAGCAGAAATATATTTAATCATAAGCCTGTCTGGCCAAGGTCAACCAAGGGTTAAACAAAACCAACTAATGACGATGATGATGATGATGATAACAGTAAAGGTGACTGTGATTAAATGCAGTCGATGTGTAGCGCTTCTTCAGATATAATCTAAATCACCTCCAAGTATTTGCTAATGATATCACAACATCTGATAAGACAACACTGTGTGTGTGTGTGAAGAGTTTGAATTGGCTGTTAACTGCTACTATCACCCGTGAAAACATGCACAAATCTCCAAGTCTATCATGGGAGCAGGGTTATCATACATCTCCAGTATTTTCTGACCACTGTCAAGATCACTTCACAGATAGTTTTTGACATAACAAAGACTATCCATAATTTGTCTCATCACAATCCTAATTAGGGACAAATAAGGTATTTTATACGAGTGACAGTCATGGGACTGTGGCCATGCTGAGGCGACACTTGAAGGATTTTAGTTGAACAAATATATGAATTGCTTGAAATATGGAGTAGAAAAACAGCCAACAACTGAGGAAGGGTAATTTTTTTATGTTGCCTGTCTTGTTTTCCATTTGTTTCTTTTGTTGTTTGCAAAAAAAGTTCGTATTTCGTATTTCATGTTGTTTACGTTGTGACGTCCATGTAAGTATGTACATATATATATATATATAATATATATATATATATACACATACACACACACACACACACACACACACATATACAGTGATTCATAGTGAAGAATGTTGAGGCCCTCAGGCCAGAACCTGAAACCATGGTATATGAGTATCTGAATGGTATGCTCTTTTTAATGTCTTAGTTCTTTATCCGTTTCCTCACCTACTGTTGCTTTTCTGTTATTTGGTGCCTTCCAGTGGTTCAATTAGGAATTTAGCTCCTATTTCTAAACAGGTTGATGCTTTTCCCACATCCTCATGCCTTGTGCTAACTTTAAATTTTATAGCTATATAATGCTATTAGACCTGTTGAACCACCTGTACTACTGCTGTTAGTATTATCAATTAAAATATTCACTGCAGATGATATTAACAATAGTAACATCTTAATTTGAGTGTAAATACTTGAGAATTTTTGCTCATATGCATATATATATCAGGTCATCTCATAAGTTCTGTCCAATTTTAACTTTTTTATAATTGAATAAAATTTAATGGTATTTTAGAATGTATAATGGAATTAAAAATTATTTTTATGCATTCATGCACATTTAAACTAATTAAATATTATTTTGCAGAATAATAGAATTAAAATTTCCTTGATTAAAACCCTTTCTAACATGGAAGTATCCAAAGAGCATTTCAGGCACATAATGCTTTATGAGTACAAAAAGGAAAGTCTGCAACCGAAGCGACTCAAAACATACACTCAGTTTATGGGAAAGAATGCTTTAATGAAAGAACTTGCAGAAGATGGTTTGCAAAATTCAGAAGTGGAGACTTCAGCCATGAAGATGAAGATCGAACAGGACCTCCAGTTGAGTTTAATGATAAGCTCCTTGAGGCATTACTTGAAGAAAATCCTACATTATCAGTTGAAGAATTGGCAATAAAGCTTAGTTCAAACTATACAACTGTTCATCTTCAACAACATGGAAAGGTTCCTAAACTTGGAAAATGGGTACCTCATGAATTCTCTGAAAGCAACCACAAATACCAAGTCGACATCTGCTCTTCTCTCCATTCTCTCGAACTCATTTCACCCTTTTTGGATAGATTTGTGACTGGTGATGAAAAATGGATCTTCTATCGAAATGTTAAACGTAGTAAACAGTGGCTTGATAAAAGGGAAAAAGCTCAACCACAACCGAGAAAGGAACTTCATGGGAAAAAGGTTCTTCTCTCTATCTAGTGGGATTGCAAAGGAGTAATTCACTTTGAATTGTTACCACCTAATGCAACAATCAATGCTCAAGTCTACTGTCAGCAATTAGAGCATTTGAACAAAGCTTTGAAGAAAAAAAGAGCCACTTTAGTGAATCGAAAAGGAGTGATGTTTCATCAGGACAATGTGTGACCCCACACTGCAAAGATCACATCATAGAAGATTGCTGAGGTCAAGACTGAAACCTGAACTTCCACACCGATTTTGACTTTTACTCCAATCAGATATCACTACTTCTGACCAATGGAAGGTACTGCTGCCTATACTATACTGACCAATTGAAGCTAGGTCTTTGATGTGATGACCAACTGAAATTAGGTTTGTGATGCACTGAAATATTTCTCCTCCCTATTTTGTGTTAACGTGTATAGGTTGAATCTCCAGGCATACAAATGTACGCCGCCTCCTCCTCCTACTACCACTAAGCATAAAACTGGAACATGTGAGTGTAAAAATCATTTAATTAAGCAAATTTCTTTTTATGGCTATTTTTCTATGCCATGAATAACATTTGTTAATCACGAGATTACCAGTTCATATGTTGGCAGAAGACATGAAACAGTATGGGAAATGTAATTATCGAAAATTCCTAAATATTACAATTAAATAAGGAAAAAAATAAAATGAAAAATAAATAATAAATACAAGTAAAAGGTAAATTTTTGGAAAACAAGTTAATCAATATTATATATAAGAAGTGATGGACATAAAGATCTAATTAAGCTTTACTTTAACAATACTGTACAGTTGTGTTTATTATTATTATTTTTTCTTGACTAATGAGGTATGCTTCGTTAAAAGTTATTTAAATGAATACTAGCTAATGACCGTGAAGCATTCGACAGAAATATGATGATAGGCCATAGCTTCACATGCCAAACAGATTGACTTTCTGTTTATTATATTCCATTTTATATATTTATTCTATTTGTAGGAGAACTGGATTTTTGGTGGCGCTGGAGAAGGAGGAAGAAGAGGAGGAGGAGGGGACAAAATAAAACTAAGTTTTGTTACCTCAAAAGTTAAATCATTTTATTTCTTCCTCTTCAGTTTTATTTATTTTAATTTTTAATTAAATGAAAGAATTGCCATACTAAAAATTCATAAAGCAAACAAAAAAGATCACAAAACACTAAAAGAGTTTAAAAAAACAAACAAACAAAATGGAATCATTCCGATATTAACTTTTCAGGTATGTCTAAATAAGAAAACGAAAACTGAGGGAGGGAGAGAGGAGGGTGAGAATTGGGTAAACCTCGTTAAATTATGGACTAGAATTGTAGACAATATTTTGCTTTCCCCTCTTATTTCAAGTAAAGGACATTAGTTTATAGACACAAGAAGTGTGTGTGTGTGTGTGTGAGAGAGAGTGAGAGAGAGAAAGACAGACAGACAGACATACTGTTCTCAAGAATATTTACAGCCTAGTAAAGGAAGTGAAATGGTCTCATCCAAGAATAAATGACTGTCACAGAATCAGTTTGCCAGAGGCTAATCTTCTCTGCAACATGTGCTGTTATTTTTAGGATAAAATTATCATCAACAGATGGGAATTTTTTTTAAATACATAAATATTTGGTTATTTTTATCAATGTAACAAAATGATTCTGAAAACACAGTAAAAGCCTACTGCTATTAAGTAACAACAAAACTGGTGACAGCAGTAATTTCAGCATTTTAACACACACACAAAATCATTTTATCATTTTGCTTTCCTGTCTGTCTTCAATGACAGAAATTAAAACAGTAACATTCAATATATCTTTCTCTAATAAGGCAGTGAGCTGGCAGAATCATTAGCACACTAGGCAAAATGCTTAAGGGAATTTTGATGGTCTTTATGTTCTGAGTTCAAATTCCACCAAGGTGAACTTTGCTTTTCATTCTTTTGGGATTGATAAACATAAGTACCAGTTGAGCACTGGGGATGATGCAATTGACAACCCCTCCCACTAAATTCCTGGCCTTCTTCTAAAATTTGGGTCATCCCATAAATAATGCAGTTCTTTATAAACTTTTTTATTTTTCAAAATTAAGTTCTTTTTGAATCTAAAATGTACTCTCCTTCATTCCCTACAATGCCCTTCCATCTCTCTGGTAGACTTGCAAGGCTCCTCTCTTCCAAAATTCACTTGTCCGTGACGAAAAATACTCCTCCAGTTCTGTTCTGACCTTGTCTACAGAATTCATATTTTCTCCATCTAAATGATTTTGGCAAACATGGTGGGTGGGGCATCATTTTCCATTCAAACTTCTCCAGTTTTTAGAATATCATCCTTGCTGTATGTGGCCAAGCATTATCCCGATGGAAGAACACCTTTCGTCTTGAAATCAAAGATGGTCGTTTTCCTTCTAGCGCTGACTTAAGTCGCTCAAGCTGCTTGCAGCAGATCTTTGTAATTGTTTGGTTTGGGTTTAAAAGTTCAAAGTGGACTAAACCTTTCATATCCCACTATACAGATAACAACCCCTTACGTGGATGAAGACCTTCTTTAGCCTGGGGTGCCGGTCTTTCTCCTCTCCCTACCGACTGTCTTTGGCCACTTGACATTTTTCTGGAGATGAGGAATTATGTACATTATTTACATTTGATGGATATTTGTCCTCATCAACTAAACCCGGAACCATGTGGTTGGGAAGCAAGCTTCCTACCATACAATCACACCTGTACCTATATATATTATAGGCACCGGAGTGGCTGTGTGGTAAACAGCTTGCTTACCAACCACATGGTTCCAGGTTCAGTCCCACTGCATGGCACCTTGGGTGTCTTCTGCTATAGCCTCGGGCCAACCAAAGCCTTGTGAGTGGATTTGGTAGACGGAAACTGAAAGAAGCTCATCATATATAAATATATGTGTGTGTGTATGTATGTAGGTGTGTATATGTTTGTACCCCAACATTGCTTGACAACAGATGCTGGTGTGTTAACATCCCTGTAACTTAGCGGTTCGGCAAGCTTACAAAGAATAAGTCCTGGGGTCAATTTGCTCGACTAAAGGCGGTGCTCCAGCATGGCTGCAGTCAAATGACTGAAACATGAATAAAAGAATATATGTATGTGTGTGTGCGTGCGTGTATATACACACACACAAATACTTTTTCCTTTTACTTGGTTGAGTCATTAGGCTGTGGCCATGCTAGGGCACAGACTTGAATTTTAATCAAATGAATCAATCCTGGTCCTTTTTTCTCTTTTAAGCCTGGTACTTATTCTATCAATCTTTTTTGTCACACTGCTAATTTACGGGGACATAAACACCGGCTGTCAAATGGTGGTGGGGGTGGGACAAACATAGACACGCACGCGCACACACGCGCACACACACACACACACACACACACACACAATGGGCTTCTTTCAGTTTCCATCTACCAAATCCATACATAAGGCTTTGGTTGGATAGAGACTATACTAGAAAATACTTGCTGAAGATGCCATGCAGCGGGACTGAACCCAGAACCATGTGGTTGGGCAACAAACTTCTTACTACACAGCCATAGATATATATATATTCTACACTGGAATTATGTTTCACTCTACACACCACAGCCACACCCGTACACAATGCAATGGGGGGTCTAGAACAGTTTCCATTTACAAGACTCTACTCTGAGTACTGGTCAATCTAAATTACGGCAGACAACACATCTGACATGCCATGCAATGGCATTGAAGTGTTCCCAATGATATGCAGGAAACCTAATCAAGAAGAGATTTACTTCTCTGTTTAAAACTACGCACAGATGGCTGGGGTTAAAATCGGGAACCATAGACCATTGGATGGGGTTGGTGATAAAATCAATTTTGAATTATCACAAGTGCTTTGCTGAATAAACAAGAAAATGGAGAACTGATAAGAAACAAAAAAACAAACAAAATTGGTAAAAGCCTCTCAATGGAATGGTCATCTCTGTGGAATATTGCAACAGTAATCAAATAAAGAATTATTGATTGTTCTGCTGTTGTTGTTGGTTCAGACACCAATCAAACAATCAATACATCTTGAGCATTATAAAGGTGTCTTTGAAAATTCATTTCAATATTATTGACATTTTTCATCGTTGCTACTGCTGGCTTTGTTGTTGTTGAAGTTATTAATATTGTCCAAATCCCAAACATGGCAACTCTCCCCTTCACTCATTTTGGGTCGATAAAATAAACATCAATTGAGTACCAGGATGGATCTAATTAACAGCACTCCCCCTCATTTATTATTATTATCATTATTATAGAACAGTGAGTACACAGTATTTAATCGCATCCTTTAGATTCTGAGTACAAAGCCCACAAGGGTTAATTTTTACCTTAAACTCACCCAGCATCACTACACTAAAGTATCTGTCAAGTTCCACAATTAACATTAATGACGCCTTGCTTTAAGGGTGAAGTGAGTTAGAGCAATTAGTACACCTCAAGGTATTTAGTTAAATATTTGCATTTTAAAGTCAAATCTTTGAAGTACGTGCAAAAAAAAAAAAAGGATTATAATATCTGAAGAAAGCCATTTTTATCCTTTCGGAATTGATAAAATAAAGTACCAATCAAATACAGGGGTTTGTGGTACTAAACTAAAACCTTCCCCTAAAACAAAACTGCCAACATGTCTAAATTAGAAACAATTAGTATTATTATTATTATTAAATTGCCTCCATCATCATTTATCACCTGACCATTGTACCCTGCTCTGGTTACTGCTTGGTCAGGTTAGAGCATCTCCCATTTATTCTCTTGTGGAAGGGATATGCTCCAATGATCATGCAGTCAGTCTGCTGTCAACACCTTCTGTGTGGTGGTGGCTTAAGCATGCCATGGCTTTTGAGGCACAGACATGCTCAGGTTGTGTTTCCTGCAAGGATTTCAGGAGGGTGAATGTGTGGGGGCTCTGTTTGTGAGGCGCATCTTTCTGCAGCTCATCTCCTTGACAGAAATGCCATTTTGGATGAAGCATCTAGAATGTCATCAGGCACTTACAACCCTTTATCAGTTGCACAATGGGATTGGAGGGTTAGTGCTGGGGAAGTGTGACAATGTCCTTAAGGAGACCTTGGGTGTTGATGAAAATGAATTGGCTAGTCTATTCCTGAGGACTTTCCATCTGGGGACTACCATGGATAATTTCTAGATGTCCTTGGCCTGACAGTGCTACCAATGCAGAATAAACTTTACAGGCATGGATGTGCAGTGAGATAGGCTTGGCTGAGATGGAAGCAGAGTAACAAAACCATTCCATATGCACTCAGTGTTCAGGTATTGCTGACTTGTGGAGTTATGGTAAACACCCGCCTGTCACAGGTGGGACAGATCTGTTTATCAGCCGAGTCCATAGTGATGATTGCTCTGCTACCCTCCTTTAATTCGGCAGATAAGGCAGTTTCCCCTTGCAGTGACAAAAGATGGATAAGGCTGAAAGGCATGAGGGATATTTCTCTTCGGTAGAACCCTTGTTGACTTTTCAAGCTTCACTTTCAAAGGAAAGTGAGGAGGGTGGATAGAGAGGTGCTTGAGTGAATTTATTGAAAAGTGGATGAAGGTTGTGAAAATGGCAAGGGTGGATGGTACTGCTCTAAGTATAGACCTGTCATCATCATCACCATCATCATTGTTTAACATCCGCTACCCATGCTAGCCTGGGGTTGGACGAATGACTGAGGGCTGGCGAACCAGATGGCTGCACCAGGCTTCAATCTTGATCTGGCAGAGTTTCTAGAGCTGGATGCCCTTCCTAACGCCAGCCGCTCCAAGAGTGTAGTGGGTGCTTTTACGTGCCACCGGCACGGGGCCAGTCAGGTGGAACTGGCAATGACCTCGCTCGAATCTTTTACACATGCCACTGGCACAGGCACCGGTTAGGCAATGCTGATAACGACCACGCTCGAATAGCATCTTTTACGTGCCACCCTGTTTATACTTTTTTGTTGATAATTTCATTATATACAAATTCCCACAGTTTATGTCTGTCCTTGTATTGCCCATTCCCTCAGCGTTCGCCCTGGTGGCATAAAAATTATCATTATTGTTATTAGTATAACTGTCAGAATTTTTTCTTACCATTATTATTATTATTGCTATTATTACGATTACCATCATTGTTATAATCATCATCATCAACAACAACAACAACAACAACAATTTGATGGTTTAAAAAGGAAGCAAAGAGAATAGAAGTGGAGGAAGATATAAAAGTCAAATGAAAGATGAAAACCTTGCTGAAGCAACAGACAGAAATCATTTAATTAAGTTGTAGTAATCAATAATGAGGTGAAGGTTTTTTTATCTTGTTTTAGTGGAGGAGGGGGGATGTGTGTGAGAGAGAGAGAGAGTAGGGGGTAAGGGGGGGGGGTTGTACAATGGACACCACTTTTGGTCATGTTTTATGTTACTTTTGTTGTGTTTGTTGTTCTTGCAGCTATTGTCTTTGTTGTTGTTTGTCTTTGAACTTGTTATTGTTATGGTCTGATGTTTTTGTTGTTTTTTTCTGCTTGTCTTTGTTGTTGTCTGATGTGTTTTGTTGTTCTTGTTTGATGTTGTTGTTGTTCACTAGTTACAGTCAGTTCAGATTAAACATCTCCATTTGGTAAAGATGGTGGTTGTTATGGAAGTGGTGGTGGTGGTTGTTAAAGTAGTGGTCATTGTAAGTGTGGAGGTGGTGGTGGTGGTTATGGTAGCAATGGAGGTAGTAGAGGTTATGATGAGGGTGTTGGTATGAGTAGTGATGGTGATGAGGGTAGTAGTGTTAGTAGTAATGATAATGGTGGTGGTCCCATTTTTCCATTTCGTTCTGAGTTTATAATCCTGATGGGGTTAAACTTTCTTTTTCATCTTTCATAATATAACTACCAGTTGCATCCCAGGGATAGCCATCCATTTGTCTGGCCCTCATAAGCTGGAAGAATTGTTAGCAGACCAGGCAAAATGCTTAGCGGCATTTCCTCCTTGTCTGCGTTCTGAGTTCAAATTCCGCCAAGGTTGACTTTGCCTTTTATTCTTTCAGGGTTGATAAATTAAGTACCAGTTGCATACTGAGATTGATCTAATTGACTATCCCCTTCCCCCAAATTTCAGGCCTTGTACCTATAATAGAAAGGGTTATTATTATTATTATTGTTATTTAGGGTCAGCACATGACAATCATTAGAGTGCTCAATTAATATGGAGTATTTAGTCATGTCCTTATACATATATTTTGGGTGTAAATCATGCCAGCTTCATTCTTGGCTTTTCAGCCCTTCTAGTGTAACAGTAACATAAATCACAATTGAGTCCTCTGAGGTTCAGCCAATATTAGAAATCAAAATCTGTGCAGTAATTCTTCAGATTCTTCTCTTCATTTTATTACCATTTTTGGATAATCCATCAAATTCCAAGTCACCAACATTATAGTCATCATCATCATTTCATCGTCTAATGTCTGTTTCCCATACTGGCACGGGTTGGACAGTTTGACAGGATCCAGTGAGTGACAGCTCTGCAATGTACGCTGTATCAAATTTTGCATGGTTTCTATAGCTGGATACCCTTCCTAATGCCAACCACTTTACAGTGTGTACTTGGGGCTTCCTTTGTACCACCAGCACCAGTGATGCTACCATCTTTGACATATCTATATAGTTAGGTACTTGACCTGAATTGGAATTCATGACACTATTTTGTGCATGAAATCCTAATGCTCTTATCTATCATTCCAAAGTTATACTAATCTGTAGATTCTATTCCAGCCTGAGACATAGTGTAATGAGCCACCCAGCATTATTGGCATTTAACTCCAGAGCACACCTGAGGAACAATATCTATGTTCTAATGTATTTCAATCAAGACCACCTTGTCTTTTATCCTGAAAGTGTATCCAGCACTACATCATACAACATCCTTCTCTGTTGTTGTTAAACCCTGGGTCAGCCCTGATCCAGCTGTACCTCTCCATTCTCCTTTTTTTTTCCTTCCTTAGACACAGGAATACATTACTCAATAAGAATCCGTTATTCAAAGAGCATCTAAATCTCCATTTTACCATTTTAGTGTCAACTAAGATGGTAAGTTGGAGATTTAGCAGCTCTTTCTAGCAATTAAAGTATTCTTGTATAAAGACTCACTCAAAAACAGAATAAGGAAAGAGAAATGAAACCATTTGTAATATTTTAGGAAACTGAGTAATTGCAAGAATAACTATCGTCAATCTGTAATAGCTTTAATATATAATTATGGAATAGGAAGTTATTTTGACCAAATATATAAATAGGAGGGGGAGGAGGAGGGGGTAGAAGATTGGTCTGTAACTTAGCTACTAACAAATATGAATGCATTGTAGACTTGAATTTGGTGTGTTATGAGGGGAGAGGAAGAGAAAGATAGGTAGTTTGTAATTAACTCTGTAGAGATAGGTGTAAATCTACTGTGGTGGAGAGGAAGGAGAGCGAGAGTAAGTGAGAGCAGGAGAGAATGCTTTATAATTAATGAAGATATGTTCAGGTTTTAAATACATATTTCCAATAGAATAGCAAAGTGTTAGGATGGGGTGTTAGGAGACGGGAAAAATATTGATGTTTCAACATCAATACTGACACCACCAACACCAACGACATCATTGAAGAAGCTTGTACATGGCTGCTCAGCCTGCTAGAAATAGCAACTAAAAAAGAGTTTCTATCATCTTTCAGCACCCTTGGTATGTCCGCCCTCCACTCCTTGTCTCCTCTCACACTAACCACTACATCCAATCCTTCATCCCAGAACATCAGTCCTCTAGAACTGCATCCCCACTCAGGTTTTGAGCTGTAACAGTTTAAAGACAACATTAATGGCATCAGTCTCCCCAGTCTTGGAGGGCCTGCAAGGGCCATGGCTACTACTCCTTCCTCCAAATCACGCAAGTAAAAAACAAAATAAATAAATAAGCAAAGTATACGTTAGAAAACGTGGTCCTACATTTTACTCAAAAGGCAGAATGGCCTTTGATCACAGGTCTGTCGGATCAACACTACAACTACTAACAGCAGCACTATCAAATATACTATTACTGCTACTACATAACCACTTTTGTTACCATCATCACTACCATAGACGGGAAAGAATTAAGCAGCAAAAACTAAGTAAATATTTATTCCATTTCTTGTGTGTGTCTGTGTCTGTGTGTGTGTGTGTGTGTGTGTGTGTGTGTGTGTGTGCGCGTGCAAGCGCATATATACACACAAACTGTCAACAGTGGACAGAACATGCATTTGATGCCAGAAGCGGCAAGTCCAAAGACAAAATCAGCACCAATGACTCGAAAAGAACATTGAGAGTTTTGGTAAATAAAATATAGGAATGTGTCTTGTTAAACTTGAGCTAGAGATGATGTTTTGGCAGATTCTCAGAGGAATCTAATTGGTTAGATAGAAAGTGATGGTACTATAGATTTTAGAGGTGTACATTTTGGAATTTGGTCAAAGAACAGTTCCAAATAGTGACTATTTATGTCTGAGGATGTAACATCCAACATTCAATGTTTAAATTTCCTTTAGGGCCTAAATTTAGCTTCCAGCCATTCCTGGCTTCATATCTCTTCAGCACTTTACAGATTTCTTTTCTTTTGCCATAGTTTGTGCTTTTCCTTGTCTCACTACAGTTTGAACATCTGATAAGTTTCAGGGAAAACTTTTGGTGATTAATGGCAGGACAGACACAGATGGAAACCTGGAGATGAAAAACTGAAGCGTATGTAGCTGCCAAAATTGAAAGACCATTTTCTATGGTTCATGTAAACTCCCATTTTCGTAGCTGCTATCAGAAGACAGAACATATTAATGGCAGATCGGGTTCTATAAGTTTGTGTGTGTAAATGGAAATACCGCTTAGTGTATATATTTTGATACATGCAAGGAAATACAAAGTGAGCAGATATATGCTCTAGCATGCACACGGTGACATTATTAACATGGACTTCAAGGCCAGCAAGTAAGGAGGAGGGGGTAAGCCAATTACATCAACCCCCATTGTCCAGCTGGTACTTATTTTATCAACTCCAAAAGGATGAAAGGCAAAGTTAACCTCAGCAGAATTTGAACTCAGAACACAAAGACGGGTTACATCATTAATATTATTAACATATTTATCAGTGTTGTTGTAAATTTGAACAAAAATTTAGTCTGCGAAAAATAAATAGCAGCTGAAAATAAAATGATGATGATGCTGGTTGTGGTGATGAAGAAGATTATTATGAGAAGTAAGAGATGATATCATTACATTTTTAGTTAATCAGAATAACATCTTTGGAGGCATAAAATGGAATTAAATAAAAACAGATTAAGAAATAAGATTAACAGAATTCCACACACACATAAAAGCTTAGCAGAAAGGGAATATTATTAACACATTGAGAGCTTATTGGCAATGGTGATGTTAATGTACTTGCTTAACTCATGGTTTAGGGGCATCTTCATTAAGTCTTATATGAAATAGGGTTGTCTAAAAAATACATTTGCATATTCTGTCATTCTTTTTACAGGTGTCAGCTCTTGGACTGCCACTATAGTGTGTCATCACCGTTAATGGTTTTCACTGATCATATCATACACAATTCAGTCTGGTCATGTATATTTATAGTAGTGATAAATTACATTGATGCTTTTAATCTCTCTCTCTCTCTCTCTGTATATATATATAGTGAAAATCAAACCAAATCAAAATAGATGAACATCAATGGAATTTGTATCTTTGTGGTTCCAGTACCGGTGGCACACAAGGACACGCGTGACACTTGTGAAGACCTGTTGAGGCAAGTGAAAATCAAACCAAATCAAAATAGATGAACATCAATGGAATTTGTATCTTTGTGGTTCCAGTACCGGTGGCACACAAGAAAACCATCCGATCGTGGCCGTTCGCCAGCCACATCTGGCACCTGTGTCGGTGGCACATAAAAGACACCATCCGAAGACCCGGCGACGTAGACAGTCCACCTGTGCATACCTTCCTTCTTGTGACACTTGTGAAGACCTGTTGAGGCAAGTGACACTTGTGAAGACCTGTTGAGGCAAGTGAAAATCAAATCAAATCAAAACAAATCAAAATAGATGAGCATAAATGGAATTTGTATCTTTGTGGTACCAGTGCCGGTGGCACACAAGAAAATCATCCGAACGTGGCCGTAGCCAGTACCGCATAGACTGGCCTCCGTGCTTTGGGGACGTAACAAACACCATCCGATCGTGGCCGTCCGCCAGCCTCATCTGGCACCTGTGTCGGTGGCACATAAAAACACCATCCGAGCGTGGCCGTCTGCCAGCCTCGTCTGGCACCTGCCAGCCTCATCTGGCACCTGTGTCGGTGGCACATAAAAACACCATCCGAGCGTGGCCGTCTGCCAGCCTCGTCTGGCACCTGTGTCGGTGGCACATAAAAACACCATCCGAGCGTGGCCGTTCGCCAGCCTCGTCTGGCACCTGTGTCGGTGGCACATAAAATCACCCACTACACTCTCGGAGTGGTTGGCGTTAGGAAGGGCATCCAGCTGTAGAAACACTGCCAGATCTGACTGGCCTGGTGCAGCCTTCGGGCTCCCCAGACCCCAGTTGAACCGTCCAACCCATGCTAGCATGGAAAACGGACGCTAAATGATGATGATGATGATGATGATGATATATATATATATATATATATAAAATCATTTAATGCCTACTTTCCATGCTGGCATGGGTTGGACGGTTTGACAGGAGCTGGCTAGGCAGAAGACGGCATCAGGCTTCAGTGTGTGTTTTGGCATGGTTTTTACAGCTGAGTGCCCTTCCGAATGCCAACCACTTTACAATGTGGACTGGATGCTTTTTACGTGGCACCAGCATTGAGAGCTTCTTCAATTTATGTTAAACTGTCTATATATAACTTTACATAAGTTATTATATAAAGCAAACTTTCCAACTAAGGTATCCATGAATCTACTTTACAGCAAGATACCTGTGTGTGTGTGGGTGTGTGTGTGTGTGTGTGTGCGGGGGTGTGGGTGTGTGCGTGTGTGCGTCTGTGTTTCTGTTTGTCCTTCAACCACAGCTTGATAATTGGTGTTGGTCTGTTTACAACCTGGTATCTCAGCAGTTTGGCAAAAGATATCAACAGAATAAGTACCAAGCTTTAAAAAAAAAAGTATTAGTGTTGATTTGTTTGACTAAAAGTTCTTCAAAGTGATGCCCCAGCATGTCCAGTCTCATGACTGAAACAAGCGAAAGAAAGATAAAAGAATTATATGCACATTAGCCTGCCCACCCTTCTGTCCGTCCGTCTGCCCAGCCATCCATCATCATGATTGCTGTTTTAACATTCACTTTTCTAGGCTTACATCGATTGGACAGATTTTACTGAGGCAGATTTTCTACAGCTGGGTGCCCTTCCTGTTGCCAACCTTTACCTGTTTCCAAGCAAAGTAATATTTCCTCTTGGCCAGGTATGTTCTCATAGAATGTTGGAAATGATTGACACTACTTGTATGAAAGTAACATTCATTTATGTTAAAACCAAAACACAAACTAGAAGAAATCTATGATATATATATATATACTGGTATGTTTGTTCAGTACCATGCAGTGGGACTGTACCCCAAACCATGTGATTTAAAAGCAAACTTCTTAACCACACGGCCACACCTGCACAGACACATAGACAAACAGACAGAATTTAGATAGCTAGAGAGTGATATGAAACATAAAAGTTGAAAAGTATTGAGTATCCTTTTCCTTTTGTTTCACTCACATAACGTGTATGTGTGTATGTGTGTGTGTGTGTGTGTGTGTGTGTGTTGTGCGGGGGTGTGGGTGTGTGCGTGTGTGCGTCTGTGTTTCTGTTTGTCCTTCAACCACAGCTTGATAATTGGTGTTGGTCTGTTTACAACCTGGTATCTCAGCAGTTTGGCAAAAGATATCAACAGAATAAGTACCAAGCTTTAAAAAAAAAAGTATTAGTGTTGATTTGTTTGACTAAAAGTTCTTCAAGTGATGCCCCAGCATGTCCAGTCTCATGACTGAAACAAGCGAAAGAAGATAAAAGAATTATATGCACATTAGCCTGCCCACCCTTCTGTCCGTCCGTCTGCCCAGCCATCCATCATCATGATTGCTGTTTTAACATTCACTTTTCTAGGCTTACATCGATTGGACAGATTTTACTGAGGCAGATTTTCTACAGCTGGGTGCCCTTCCTGTTGCCAACCTTTACCTGTTTCCAAGCAAAGTAATATTTCCTCTTGGCCAGGTATGTTCTCATAGAATGTTGGAAATGATTGACACTACTTGTATGAAAGTAACATTCATTTATGTTAAAACCAAAACACAAACTAGAAGAAATCTATGATATATATATATATACTGGTATGTTTGTTCAGTACCATGCAGTGGGACTGTACCCCAAACCATGTGATTTAAAAGCAAACTTCTTAACCACACGGCCACACCTGCACAGACACATAGACAAACAGACAGAATTTAGATAGCTAGAGAGTGATATGAAACATAAAAGTTGAAAAGTATTGAGTATCCTTTTCCTTTTGTTTCACTCACATAACGTGTATGTGTGCATGTGTGTGTGTGTGTGTGTTTGTGTGTGTGTGTGAAATGGCAAAGTTAAATCATTAAGCAAAAAACCTAGAGATCATTGGCCCCTTTCCACAGAGTACAACTCCTCAACATCTAATTGGCACTACTGATCAGCATCCACTTAACATCACCCAGCATCCACATGCTGCTACTCAGTATACCCATAGCACCACCCAGCATCAACTTGGTACTGCCCAATAACTATTTAATACTTAACTCCACCTGAGGTTATATTAAGATGTAGGGGAACCTAATAAAAACAGATCAGAAGAGATGTTTACAAATGTTCAAGGAGTCAAATGATAGAGATTGTCCACCATGTGTCTTGATTTCATGACGGAAATAACTAGTTTCTGTCCATCTGTCTGTTTTAGTCCTACCTGCGCCACTTATCAGTAACAGAAGTTGGGGAAATGATACCTTCATCACAAAGTCTTCAGGATTTACCTGACAGCTCCCAAAGAGTGACAGAAACAAGAGCTTTCTATCATTCTTTTAAACTAAGAATTGTTGAATAAAGATGTTGCCGTGATTGTTGTTAAGATGTTTATAATGATTATTAGTGTTGCAGTGGTGACATTGATGGTAATTATCAGAGTGGCTCTAGTTGTTGTTGTTATGATGGTTGTTGTTATTAAAACATGCAATAAAAACCAAAGCAAAACAAACAAAAAAAATCCCAGAACTTCACAACGACAAAAGCAAAATAGCTTAGACACACATATATGTGTGCACTCACATACATACAAACACACCCATGTATGTACATATGTATGTGTCTAAGCCCCTACTTGCTGTTGTGTCCCCTCCCACCACCTAATGTACTCCTGCAGGTTAAATAAACCTAATTTCCCCCACCATAAACAAACATTTCATATCATGATAAATTGATATTTAAGTAAGAAAGAAATATTATTTTTTTTACTAAAGAATTTGATTTACCAAACTTGGAATATAAATGAGAGGTTGGGAATGGAAGGGTGGTAAGGAATATCCAAAAACCAATATTCTAGAAATCCCATACATATTATCTCTTTCTCTCTCACACACACACATATGCATGTATATAGTAATATAAACACTTAAATACATATATGTGTGTATGATTGAGAAAGAGAGAGTATATAACATAAAATATACTCATACAATGTGAATACATTACATAAACAGGTAAATGTATAATACAAAGATACAATTTTACATAATCATTTTGAACATCCATTAACAAGAGCAACAACAACAACACACACACACACACACACACACACACACACACATCCCCTGGAGGCCCTAAATGAAGACTTGAGTTATGTTTACTTTTTAAAGTGAACTGATTTTTTTAAAAACCAATGCAAAAATAAATGAACAGCAGCAAACATGCACATCGCACACACGCATTCGTGGAGGTAGGACAACAGAAGGTGAGAGAGAGAGAGAGAGGGTGAGTGAGAGAGAGAGAGGGTGAGTGAGAGAGAGAGAGAGAGAGAGAGGGTGAGTGAGAGGTAGACAGACACTTAGTGTGTGTGTGTGTGTGTGTGGTGTGAAAGAAAGAGAGTAGACCAAAGATAAATTTAACCAAAGTGTTTATGTGAAGAATGCTATGAAGAATACTTAAAAATGAAAGTGAAACTTTGATGCCTTGCACAGTCTGAGAGATGATGCGTTATTGGTATTTAGGTGATGGCTAATATGTGAAGCCATGATCTCATGGTTGTGGGTATTATCCATGGGCTGCATAGCATGTTGTGCCCTTGAGCCCTCCATTTCACATTGCTCCAGTTCACTCAGCTGAAAACAAGTACCAGTGATAACTGAGTGGTGTTAACCCGGCACTGGACTGGGGTCTTGTAAAGGGCCAGCCTTCACAGGTAGCTGTAATAGTCACCTGACTGTTTACTGCTCAGAAAAACTATTGGGATGGCCCGGGTTGTCACATAAGATCCAATTTTATGATGAGGTGGTGTCTGATTGTTGAAATATAACAAAAACAATAGTACTATCACATGTCTTGGATAATGTTAAATAGAAGAGTAACATGTTTGAAGATAGTGAGTACACCAAATGGCCATGGCATGATGTCTGAAACAAGTGGAGGGAGGGAAGGAGAGAGAGAGAGAGAGAGAGAGTATGTTTACTGGTTAAACTGGAACATCATCTAGAGTTTAGTCAATTATATTAGATACCAGCTCCACACACTATTGACTACACAAGGATAAAAGTGGAACTACATGGGGTTTGAACTAAGAACATAAAAGGATACAATCAAATACAATGAGAGATTTTGTCCAGCACTCTGCTCACACATCATGGAAATTACATAACTGTGCTAAGATACATACATTTATTTTGATCAGTACATGCCTTGTATACACATACAGATAAACATATACTCATACACATACATATAGACATATACATATCATGCAGGTGTACGACTTCTTTTTGTGAATACACAAACACACACTTGCAATCATAGTTTGGTGTGACAACCTAAGAAAATGTTTCTGTTATCAGAGATGTATTAACCAGGCAGAAGGAGGAGAGAGAGAGAGAGAGAGAGAGAGAGAGAGAGAGAGAGAGAGAGAGAGAGAGAGAGAGAGAGAGAGAGAGAGAGAGAGAGAGAGAGAGAGAGGTGTTCCCTGATATAATAAGGTGATTAGAGAATATCTGCAACGAGGCTGTAATGGCTACACATGGAACAGCCATAAAGGGAAGCTTTAATAGAGAAAAAGGTAATGTTGTTTTATAAACATCAATATCATGTCTGTGTGACATTCACATATTGTAAGCAAAGACATTAGTAACAATAACAACTATAACAGCATCAAACTAACTTTCAGATCAATCGAGGCTGCTAATTCAGGCCTTGTGCTGAAATATCGGTAGAATAAAGATGCTCCAAGAAACAGATACGTCTTAGATAATATCACCCATTTGGCATATTGTTGTATTCCATAATTGTTTTCTTAATATTGTGTTTGGTAACAAAGAAAAACAATCCATCACAGTTTCTTTAATATCGGATGTTGCGTATCTATATAACAGATAGACGGTGTAGACATTGAGAAAATATATTCCAAAGACATGTATATACAACTTTCCTTACTTTGAAGCAACATGGATCCAGATTTGATTCCGCTGCATGGCTTCTTGGGCAAGAATCTTCTACAATAGCTCCGAGTTGATCGATACGTTGTAAATGGAATCTTGATGCAGACAGTGCAAAAGCCCATCATGTGTCCGTAAGTGTATGTATCTGTGTGTGTGTGTGTGTGCGTGTGTACATATAGTAACAAGCTTCTTTCAGTTTATGTGTGTATGTATGTATATACACACACACATAATCTGTAAGAAGCTTCTTACTACATGTATGTATATGTATATATCATTTATCTTTTACTTGTTTCAGTCATTTTGACAGTGACCATGCTGGGGCACCACTTTGAGGGACTTCAGTTGAACAAATTGATCCCAGGACCTTTTTTTTTTTAATCTAGTACTTAGTTCAGCAAAAGAAAATGATAGAATGTCAAGTTACAGGGACATAAACATACCAACACTGGTTTTTAAGTGGTGATGGGGGACAAATACAGACACACACCCAAATATATATATATATATATATATATATATATATATATATAATATATATATATATATATATATATATATAATATATATATATATATAAAGATAGATAGATTGATAGATAGATAGATAGATAGATAGATAGATGATTGAATTTTTCCTTTATGGTATAACATTGCACCTAGCTTTTTGTCTACCAAATCCACTCCCAAGGCTTTGGTTGGCCCAAGGCTATAGTAGAAGACACTTGCCCAAGGTGCCACGCAGTGAGACTGAACCCGGAACCATGTGGTTGGTAAGCATGTTTATATATGTAATATTTACATATACGTGTAAGCAAATGTATTATTGTCTGCTTGCCTTGAGCTGGTATGGTAGTTGTAAATGTGTGTCACCATCATGCAAGTGGTGTCCTGTTTCTAGGCTTTCATGAAAACATGGTTGCTGAGGAAAATGTTCATTTGAGCAGCAGTCTTCAAAACGGAGACAGCCAAGAGTTCATACTGAGTGCTGACAAAGGGATATGCAAGATTTTTACTCAATACAGACTTACAATACATGTACATGCCTATGTTTATGTGTATGTTTGTGTGTGATCATTTTTTATTATTTATGTTTAATGTTGTTGTTTAAGCCCCAGGTCAGAATTAATTCAGTAGATCTATGGTTAATGATATTCCGGCTGTGATCATCACACCTTTTATGCAGACACTGTGTCTGCAACTGTATTATACATGTCCTTTCTCAAAAAATGGTAGTGATTTGAAGGAGTTTGGTTGCTATTTCTAGCAGTTGCAGTGACCATGTATACATTTCTTTGCTGGGTTATAATATGCAAGTGTGTGTGTGTGTTTGCGTAAACAAGTAGGAAACTTAAAAACAAACAATAATGAGCATCTAATGGGACTGAAACCTTATATTTAAGTTACTAATTAAGCACCTAATAATTATTTCTGCTCACAGTCCAAAGTAATTTATTTTAATTAATTCAAATTGTATGGTTGTCTCCTGTACCAATTTTGAGTTGAGTTAATCATTAAAATAATGAGGCATCCTCCTCACTACTGAACTAATTATAATAAACACAATCCTTAGTTTATACTAGTGCAAACTTTACTATTTGTTATATATGCAGCAGGCACCCCTGGCCATCCACCCACACTACCACCAAGTCATATGATTTCTGTTGAAGATAAATATGGTTCATACTGAGTTTGAGGATGTGGTTTTGATTCTTCAACTATTCTTGGACAGTTCACTTTAGTCTTGTGGTGGGCAAGTCCTAAACATGTGTAGATCAACAGTCAACCCTTATCTGACATTACATTTTGTCTACATACTCATCCCCACCAACATTTTCCCATGCTGCCATGGTTTCTATGACTGGATGCCCTTCCTAGCACCAATTGCTCTATGGAGTATACTGAGTGCTTTTTATGTGGTACCATCACCAGTGCTTTTTACATGGTGCTAGAAATCACACCAATGCTTTTTATGTGACACCTCGCTTTTAGGAGCTCAATTCTGTTGTGGTGGGGTGGGTCCTCTCAAGTACAGCAATGCATCACACATCCTGTCATCTTTATAAGGTTCAGCATTTTGAGACCATCCTTCAATATTTCATACACTGTCTTCCTCAGTCTCCCTCTTCCACAACTTCCCTCCCCCTTAAAGTGATTGATACTTCATTATGCAACTACCTTACATAATACTATCTAATACATGCATATATATATATATATATATATATATATATATATATATATATATAGGCCCAAGGGTGGCTGTGTGGTAAGAAGTTTGCTCTCCAACCACATGGTTCTGGGTTCGGTCCCACTGCATGGCACATTGGGCAAGTGTCTATTACTGTGGCCTTGTAAGTGGATTTGGTAGATGGAAACTGAAAGAAGCCCATTACATATATATATATATATGTATATATCTATGTGTATGCATGTCTTTGTGCCTGTTCCCCCATCACTGCTTGACAACCAGTATTGGTGTGCTTCTGTCCCCATAACTTAGCAGTTTGGCAAAA
The DNA here is from genome assembly GCF_006345805.1 of Octopus sinensis. Classification (NCBI taxonomy): domain Eukaryota; kingdom Metazoa; phylum Mollusca; class Cephalopoda; order Octopoda; family Octopodidae; genus Octopus; species Octopus sinensis. The sequence continues at coordinate 33,563,008 of NC_043015.1, forward strand.
GAAACTGATAGAATAAATAATAGGCTTTAAAAAGAAAAGTTGTGAAGTCAATTTGGCTAAAACCCTTCAAGGTGGTGCTCCAGCATGGCTGCAGTCAAATGGCTGAAACAAGTAAAAGAAAAATGAATATAAACATGTAGAAGGATTACATTCAACAAGAACACACCTTGGCAATATTATTTCGGAGGTGAACTGGCAGAATTGTTACCATACAGGGCAAAATGCTTAGTGGCATTTTGTCAGTCTCTACTTTCTGAGTTCAAATTCTGCCAGGTTTGACTTTAGTTTCCATCCTTTCAGGGATGAAACACTGGAGGGTGATGTAATGAACTTATCCCCTCCTCCAAACTTGCTGGCCTTGTGCCAAAATTTGAAAGCAGTATTATTTGGGCAATCCCAGCTTCAGAATACAACACTCCTTTGGCTGTGTGACCTTCTGCCTGTCTATTTGTGTATGATGGGGGGATGGGAAGGGAGTAAAGAGATGAGGAGGTGGTTTACAATGTGAGGAGATAGTTAGAGGCTGTGAAGCAGTGGTAATTGAGGGATGAGCAATAATTGAGGTTATTCAAACCAATATGATAAAAGAAAAAGACAAAAAAAGCAACAACTAAGATGAGTAATTGAGTAACAGAAATGAAAGGTTGATAAAAGGATAAAAATCAAAAGGGGAAAAGAAGAACCAAAAGAAGACAGATTGGTTGAAGTTTGAGGAAAGCAGCTGATATTTTCATCATCATCGAGGAGAAGAAGAAGAAGAACTCCAATAAACCTTTTATGCTTCACTAAACTATTATCTGACACATGAATGTGGGTTGGTGTTTTTGGCGCGGAGAAGCCAGTGGAATTTTCTATATCATTGTTGTGGAGGAAGCGAGAAAGAGCAGAGAGATGTACCGATCTCACTGAAGTAGAACTGTCTCAAATATAATCCGATTACCGAAAATAATTTCAGTTGGAAATGATTGACTTGCTGTGTATTAATCACAAGATGGTTGGCAGCCCAGCTTCTTATTTTTCATTTACTATCATCTCCTCCTCCTCCCACCCTCACTCCCCACCATTACAACCACCACCACCACCACCACTAAAAACAACATATCACCTCCTGCCTGCCCTCCCCACCCTCGCCCATACCACTCTAAGGCAGTGAGTGGAATAAAAACGTTATTTCTAAATTCTTTCAGATGAATAAATAAATAAATAAAAGATTGCAGTGCATCCTTTTGCGAATGACAACAAATGAAAGAGTAATGGAACCAATGAAGATGGAAATTAATTTAAGTTAGAATATCTTTTTAAAAACTAAAATTATACATATGTATGTATCTATATATGTGTATGTGTGTGTATATATAGATATGTGTGTTAATATATACATATATATATACGTGTGTGCATATATAGATATACACACACATATGTATATACACAATCATATACGTCTATATATATATATATATATATATATATATATACACACACACACACACATATATATATACATACATATATGTATATATATACATATGTATATACATATATATATGCATATATATGTGTATATACATATAGACTGGATTCTTTTCCTCAACAGGCCCTGCCCTGTGTAACATTGTTCCAAAACTGATCAAAGACGAAAAGGATCCCATCACCTTTAAACAGAGTCTGGACAAATTTCTTCAAGGAATACCAGATAAGCAACCCATACCTGGATACAAGTCACTCAACAAGAACTCACTACTTGAATGGACCATAAACAAAACTTCACTTAAACAGGATTTAGATAATCCTATCAGGTGGTGCTATTAAGTTAGACATGGCCTGGACTAATCTTTGGTCGAAACATATCTAAGTTTTATGTATATGTAAGTATATATATGTATATAATACATATGTATGTTTATGTGTATATAAATATATATATATATGTATATATGTGTGTATATATGTGAGTGTATATATATATACAGGTATATATGTGTGTGTGTGTGTATATATATATATATATATATATAATGTGTATATGTGTGTGTGTGTATATATATATTTATATATGTGTGCGTGTATATATATATATATATTTATACATATGTGTGTGCATATACATGCATATATGTGTGTGGTGTGTGTGTGTGTGTATTTAGTTTTGGGATTTGGTTTGCAAGATTCTCTGTGAGTTCGTGTGTGTGTATACATATTTGTATGTGTGTGTGTGTATATATATATATATATATATATATATATATATATATATATATATATAATATATATATATATGTATCTATAAATATATAATCAGTTTAGTGTTCACTTTAACATGCTACTATGATATACCAGTGAGTGTGTAGTGAAGAAAGGTTAAGAGACACAACAAAAGCTCAATGTTGTATGTGATTCTGTGTCACGACAGCAGAAGAGTTAAGTGTTTTATGTAAGATAATGTTTTGTTAACAGAATGCCTAAAATATATGCAAAATATGCTTGTTTAATACCCTCCATTAGTTACTTGAGGGATTTATTCTTTGTTTATTCTTACAGCAACAAGAGCAGTATGTGTGTGTGTGAGGAAGGAGAGGAGTGGAGAGAGAAGGAGCGAGAAAGAGAGAGGGTTATCAAATAACACAGAAAATATAATGGTTGGAAGTGAAATAGAAAGAAAATATTTTTAAATTCTCAATGAAAAGAAAAGCATTGAGAAAAAGAAAAGGGGGAAAGAGACAAAGAGAGAGTGGAAGAAATGGCAGGGGGATGAGAATAATAAAAACAATGAAATATCCTTAAATGTGGTAATCTAAAGAACTCTACAAGTCTCAGAGCAAAAAAAAAAAAATTATCCTCTGACAGAAAACGAAATGGAAAAATCACTCCAATACTCTGATAGAATGAAATGATCAGATAGAAAATACAAGATGGATAGCTGCTGCGATACGGTTTTGGTAGGTATTTTTCTGCAGAAGTACACCAAGTTGTCAAGAAAGATGCAGGGAAAGTGGAAGATCCAAGAATAAAAAAAAAAAGTACAAAAAACATGTTGATAAGCTAAAAACAGAATCCACTTTAGTTCAGAATAACCCAGATGAAGATGAGGTAAGATCAGCATCAAAATGGATGCTAATGTAAATTGTAAAAATATTAAATCTAAGTAGAATCAGCTGTTCTGTTGGGGAAACATGGCAACACACACACACACACACACACACACTGCAACACAGACACATATATGCCGGCTGAATATGCAGGAATGTTGCTGCTCCATTAATAAGTGACATTAAAAGACAATGATTTTTGGCAAATATTTACCATCAACTTGAAGATCTCAAGGAATTGATGACTAGTTTTTGTTATGTGTCATATTATTATTATGAAGGCGGTGAGCTGGCAGAATCGTTAGCATGCTGGGCGAAATGCTTAGCAGTATTTCGCCTGCCGCTATGTTCTGAGTTCAAATTTCGAAAAAGATTGACTTTGCCTCATCTTTTCAGGGTTGATAATTTAACTACCATTTGCATACTGGGGTCGATCTAATTGACTGGGCCCCTCCCTCAAAATTTCAGGCCTTGTGCCTATAGTAGAAAAGATTATTATTATTGGGGTGGCAAACTGGTAGAACTGTTAGCACACTGGGTGAAATGCTTAGCAGTATTTCATCAATCTTCTTGTTCTGTGTTCAAATGTTGCTGAGGTCGACTTTGCCTTTCATCCCTTCAGGGTTGATGTAATTGACTAGTCCCCTTCCCTAAACTTTCAGGCCTTGTGCCTATAGTAGAAAGGATTATTATTATTATTTTTACTATTATTATTATATAACGGTGGCAAGCAAGTAGAATTGGTAGCACACGAGACAAAATGCTTAGCAGCATTTCTTCTGACTTTACATTCTGAGTTCAAACACTTCCATGCCTTTTTCGGTGGGGGGTGGGGGCAATAAAATAAGTCACAGTAGAGAACTAAGATCAATGTAATCAATCCTCCCCCCCCCCTCAAAATTTCAGTCAATATACCAATATTCAAATGGATTATTTAAAGGCAGCAATCAAACAGAATTACAGAATTTTTTCTTGTGAGTTCAAAACCTACCCAAGTCCACTTTCAGGGATGATAAAATAAGTCCCTGTTGAGTCTCTGCTCTCAAAATTTCAAGCTTGGCACCAACAGTAGAAAGAATTATTATCATTATTATTAACTTAACCAATATAAATCTGTAGTATATGTTTTATGTAATGGTTACCATGGCTACCCCATACTCAATTACTTAATAACAAAAAGAAAAACTAGGAACAATGATTTGTTAGACAAATATAGTGGAACGCCTTGCCTAAGGACATAATGCAATAGTGGCAGTGGTGTGTGGTGACATTTCTCTGAAAATCATAATGAAAATTCTATGAATTTTAGAATTGATTTTATGGAAGTTTAATATTTAATAAACTGTGACGTGTGTACGCAGAAGTGGGGTGGGTGGGTGGTAGCAACTCTGTGCGTGTGCGTGTGCAGATACTTGTGTATGAATGTAAGTGTGTATGTGAATGTTCACTCATGTGTGTGTGTGTGTGCATGCACAGACACACGTGTGAGTGTGTATCCTGTGTGACAAATCAAATTATAGAAACAGAAATGTAAATATGAGCTTTCACAGCTTTGATAGAAACTTTGGTTATCGATGATGCAGACACGTAACACAAATACACAGACATGGCAGCACCAGTAGAAACTGAACCCAGAAACAAGAGGTTCCAGAACAAGAATTCAGTCTGACATCTTACCATTCTCCATCACTATGTCCACACAAAACCCCACTTTTAACACAGAGGATGGTAGTGGTAGTGGTAGTGATGATGATGATGATGATGGTGGTGGTGGTGGAGGTAGTGGTGGAGGCAGAAGTAATGTTGCGAAGCATCAGTAAATGTCCAGTTTTCATTGTACCACCTTCCACATTTCACACGAGTTAAGTTCAAATCTGCTTCAATTTGAGAGATTTCAATTTTTTTTTTAAATTTCATCAACCATTTAATTAGAATATTAATGAAGTAAAAATACACGTAGGATAGAGAATAAGTTAATTACTGAAGTAAACACACAACAAGCATGATGATGTGATTACAGTGATTAGGCTAATTAACCACACTAAGTCCTTATGTATGTATATATATATATATATATATATATATATATATATATATAAAATCATTTAACATCCACCTTCCATGCTGGCATGGGTTGGACAGTTTGACAAGAACCGGTCAGACAGAAGCCTGCACTAGACTTCTGTGTTTGGTTTTACAGCTGGATGCCCTTCCTAACACCAACCACCCATCAGTGGACAATATACATATATATATATATTGTTTTTGTTTTTTCCAGTTTCAGCTCTTGAGCTGTGGCCATGCTGGGGCACCGCCATTGTGGTGAAAGAGTACAGCAGGGATCACCACCCCCTGCCGGAGCCTCGTAGAGCTTTTTTAGGTGTTTTCGCTCAATAAACACACACAACGCCCGGTCTGAGAATCGAAACCGCGATCCTGCGACCGCGAGTCCGCTGCCCTAACCACTGGGCCATATATATATATATATATATATATATACATACATATTTATTTATTTATTTGTATCTCTGTCTGGATATATTCTTTTCTAACAGAGACAACAGATCTCATTACAGGAGGGATGTAAGTTATATCAGCCCCCCCCAAATTACTGGTACTTCATCAACACCAGAAGGACGAAAGATGAAGTTGAGCTTGGTGAGATTTGAAATAAGAAGGTGAAGACATGTAACTAAATACCATGGGCCAATTTCTTTATCATTCTACTAATTCTGCTAATCAACCTACATTTTGTCAGTCACAGTACCAGTTCTGTCAGTCAATCGCCATTCTCAGTGTCATTCTTTATAGAACGAAGGGAAAATATCAATGTTTGTCATAAATTAGTAACAGTTGTGATGTTCATTCATTGAAAATATGCTCGAAAATTTTTATTCAGCTTCAGGTCTGTCTGAAATAAGAAGACTAACAATGAAAGATGTTTGAAGCATGAAAGTTCTATCGTTGTCAACTAGACATTATATTAATGTATGTACATGTTTACATGTTAAGACTTGTAATTAGATGTGTATACATGCATATGTATGTAATATGCAAATACATGTTTTATAATATATATATATATGCATGTAAGTATGTATCATTTACATCCACATGTAATATACAACTACATGTGATATATATATATATATACATGCACACATACAAATAGAAACTGCCTAATGCAGTTGTGGTTACATGAAACGTTAAAATGCAACATTTGCAAGGAGTGGCAGCACAATAACACCTGCAGCAACTGCATGTCTTTGAGTGAGCAGCTAATCAACTAGAATGGTTCCCCAACCACAACCTATTCATGGGATCTGCACAAATTCTGAGCAGTTTTGCGAGGCTTTTTGTTAAAAAGCATGATATAGTCTTAGCAAAAAATTACTTCTACAGAGATTACAGAGATGCTTCTACAGATGAAAAAAAAAAGAAGGGAAAAAAAGCATCAAGAAAATGGTAAGAATACCAGAGGGAGTTTTCTTGCAGTTAGCTATACACAGGTATTTAAATATATTAGTCAATCTGAAGAATTGGAGACAGCTGGACCAAATTAAGCATTTAACAGTGACCTTGCTTTAATTTTGGTGCTGGTTATTTGTTTCAACAAAACCAACTTCACAAAATTTGTGAGATAATGCCTGCTGAACAAATATATTTTACTGTTTTATTCTATTTATTTACATTTTTTTTTTTCCTGTAGAAGAAATTCCCTAGTTTCTTAATATCTGGAGAATTTTTAACAAAATGCAGGAATTGGTGACTACCAAAGCAGAAAGTTACCTATTTTCCTTTTTTTCTTTTCCCTCCACTTTCCGCAGCATCTCTGATGGTAGCCATAGTGTGAATTGGGTACAATTTATAGAATATGTTTCTGCTTCTTTCCTGCCTATCATGCATGGCAACTTCTCAGATGGCAGTAGAATCTAAAAACTTTGGTTTTTACTAGGTTTCCTTTAAAACTTCTTTCTAAGCTTTGCTTCTATGTTTGAAATTTCTTCTTTCACTCTTTTATAGATTCAGCTTGGAGATCTACATCATCATCACCATCATCGTTTAACGTCCGTTTTTCATGCTGGCATAGATTGGATGGTTTGTCTGGAGACTGGCAAGCCAGGAGGCCTCACCAGGCTCCAATCTGATCTGGCAATGTTTCTACAGCTGGATGCCTTTCCTAATGCCAACCACTCCGAGAGTGTAGTTGGTGCTTTTTATGTACCACTGGCACATAAGCCAGTCAGGCAGCAATGGCAACGAACCACGCATGAATGGTGCTTATTGTGTGCCACCAGCATGAGAGCTAGTCAGGTGGCACTGGCATCAGCCACAACTACAATTTCCATTTGATTGTGATTTGATTTTTGATTTTGATTTACTTGGCTCAATAGGTCTCCTCAAGCACAACAAGTTGCCCGATGATTCAAAAGTACTTTTGAAATGGGCTGGTTATGCGACACTGGTATAGGCTATGATCTCACTTTACTTGCCAGGTCTTCTCAATCACAGCATATCTCCAGAGGTCTCAGTCTTTCATCATTGCCTCTGTTAGGCCCAATGCTTCACGACCTCATCCTATGTCTTCCTGGGTCTCCCTCTATCATGGGTTCCTTCCACTGTTAGGGAGTGATACTTCTTTACACAGCTCTCCTCATCCATATGCAACACATGACCATACCAGTGCAGTCGTCTCTCTTGCACACCACATCTGATGCTTCTTATGTCCAACATTTCTCTCAGGGTGCTTACACTTTATTGTGCATGCACACTGATATTTACACATCCAGTGAATCATACTCGCATCATTTCTTTCCATGTCATCTCTTGCTCCTTAAAAGATGTCTGTGTATGTGTTTTGTGTGGTGTATGTGTGTCTGTGTGTGTGTGTGTACGTGCATGCATTTGTATTTCATTTTCTTTTAAACCTACTACTGCTTGACATGTGGATTATATGAAATTTCTAATTTTTATGTAACTCCAGCATAAATTTTTCATTGAACATTCAAGAATTGTATATTACACTATATAAGAAACACACTCTCAATACACCAACTCAGTTTTGTAACTTTCTGTCCAGTAGATAATCAAAAGCAAAGTGGATATAAATTTTAAAATTTATTTTATTCTAATTCTGAAGAAGCCTCTCGCCTTAATTTTCTGAACTTCATTACCTACATACATGAATGCTCTTTCATTGATAATGCTTTTCTATGTATATACTTAAATGTAAATGCTTTCCAAAATAAATCGCACTTCATGTTTGAAGCTCTGATGAAGTTATAGGGTGATACTCAAGCACTCAGTTGTGAGTGCAGAGCACCCAACAGCAGAAACAGCTTTCTTATTACTGCTCTATACTCAACTGACACATCATACTGAAGTGTATGTATATCGAGTTCTAACACCAGGTTATTAGCATTCCAATGCCTAATATATTGTATATACAGATGCATGAAGGTATTCCTGTAGTAATTAGTTTCTCCTGTACATTCTGCCAAATATGTACACACACATACATGGAGAGAGGGAGAGGGACAGAGAGAGATTATTATTATTATTATTATTATTATTATTATTTGATAACTTTACTCTTTGCAACCAATCTATTCCTCATGTCATTTCAAATATACCAAAAGATTAATGTAGAAAAGCTGATCTCATGAAAAATATCCTTCAGTAATCTAAAGTTGAGAAAATCCATATAAAAAGGATTTACTTTTTGTTTTTTCTTTCTTTCTTTAGCACCCTTTTTTTTTTGTTATTTGTATTTATTTTCATTTTAATCTCAGATTTAAAAAATAATCTTAAGAGTTGAGAACTCTCCAGAAGATAAAACTGTGTAAAGATTTAAAGCTTTAGAACAGTTGGCAGATAAGAGGAACTGGTAGAGCAACAGATTTAATAGAATCTGGATCAGTGGTTCTCAACCGTGGTCCATATGGCCCTTGAGGTGGCCCATGTAGGATTGGGTCCATGCAAGCAAAAGGGTAAATTGGAGATCAACAGTAGTGTTTTAATGGTCCAGGAAAAAAAGCTCCTTTGGATGTATTTATTGGATGAAACAGCTTGGTTTCTTTTTCAAATGTTTTACACAGTTCAGCTTCCACAAGCGAATGAGTGAGAAAGAAAATTGGAATTTTGAAAGAAGTAGCTATAAAACTAGTTTTTAAACATCAAATAACTAATGAGGGCCCATCTGATAGAAAAGGGTCCACAAATACAAAATTGGTTTGGAACCGCTAGTCTAGATTCCCAAGAAGATCATTTTTACCTTTCACCTTTCCACAGGAAATGAAATAACTACCTCTAATGTTATTGGCACTCAGTTGATCTGAGCATTCCAAAGACACGCATAGCCTTAATGTAGTTCTGAGGGAAATTCAGCATGACAGAGAATGTGACAAGGTCAGCTCTTTGGAATACAGGTACAACTCTTGCCAGCTGAGTAGACTGGAGCAATGTGAAATAACGTGTCTTGCTCAAGGACATACTGTACCAGTCATAGTTGAACTCCTGACCTTATGACCATGACCAAATACCCTAACCACTAAACCATACACCTTGGGGTAGATATATGTGGTTTCATCTTCCATCAGAAACAGCAGATGTTTCGATAAATAGAAGCTGACAACCAATGTTACCCAGTGACATCCATCCCAACTAGAGGACAAATTTTCAGAGATAAATATAAGTGCATTAATAGTGCTGACATAATAGTTCAACCAAATATTGATAAAGTGAAGTGGTAAGAAGAAGAAAAAGACGGAAAGGGAAAATAAAAGTTTTTACTACTATTTTAGATAAATTTCACCAACCACTACCACAACACCGAGCGGAACTGGAAATGAAGTAGAAACAATAGGTAGCGACAACAGGTAACAATAGATAAGGAGAGTAACAGTGCTAGCATATTTTACTATTTCCCTTCACCACTACTACTACCACTGATTCTTGTTGTGAAATTGGTCAAAAATATTATTGAGATGAAATCTACAGAGCTGTGTTGACGTCATTCGGTAAATCTCTGGCAATTAATAAAAACTGAAGTATTGTAAGGTTGCAGTGTCTGGGTGTGATCTTGTTTACCAAACAGGCTGTACAGATGTATGTGGGTGAGGCGGGTGTAAGTGGTAGCTGATGGTCTTCACCACACAAGAGGTGACAATCATTGTGTGCATGTGTGGAAACACACACACATCACATACATAGAATACACACAAATATATTCACAGACCTACACATGCCAAATTTATATATACACACCCAAATGTGTGTTTGTGCTTGCAGCCTCATTAATAAAGTATACTTATATGTACGTATATGTATTTATAGTGTGTGTATATGTGAATATGTCTGTATGTGTGTGTATAAATACATGCATATGTACACATATATAGGTGTATGTGTGTGTGTGTATACATGTGTGCATGTCTACACATGTGCATGTGCATATATGTGTATGTGCACACACACACATTACTGTGTGCGTGTGTGTCTGAGCTTTTGTCATTTCTCTCTACATAATGCGATAGTTGCAAACAAAATATGACATAAGATTGTATATATATATATATACATATATATATATATATATATACATATACATACACACAAAGTATAGGTGTTTAGTTCACAGGTGATCTAAATGATTAGGTACGCTATGTAAATGCTGTAATGGATGGATTAATCCCATACTTGGGGATATTCCAGAAACAGCTGTAAGACTTGGAATTTTTTCCAGTAATAATAATATTGTATATGACTTGAGATGTTTGCCTTGCCTTAATGTTTGTTGTCCTCTTTAACAATTATTTATCTACACAGAAATAATTTACTCTCAAAAGCATGATAATTTTAATACAATAACGTGAACAGGATAAACTATCCATATACTGCAGAAAAAATTGTTACCGGCCAGCCATGAGACTCGAACTCACATCCCTGTGATTACGCGTCAAGTGCTTTACCTTTAAGCTAAACTGCCCAGTAACGAGTCGTTAAATTTAACATATGATGAAACAAAATTTGCTCTAGAAGCGTCTTATAAAGCTAGATTTATCATCATCATCATCATCGTCGTTTAACGTCCGTTCTCCATGCTAGCATGGGTTGGACGGTTCGACCGGGGTTCTGGGAAGCAAGAAGGCTGCACCAGGCTCCAGTCTAATTTGGCAATGTTTCTACAGCTGGATGCCCTTCCTAACGCCAACCACTCCGTGAGTGTAGTGGGTGCTTTTTACGTGCCACCTGCACAGGTGCCAGGCGGGGCTGGCACGGCCACGGTCAGATTGGTGTATTTTATGTGCCACCGGCACAGAAGCCAGTCGAGGCGGTGCTGGCATCGGCCACGAGTCGGATAGTGCTTTTTACGTACCACCAGACCAGGGATCCTGGCTGGTTCAATTCGATTTCGATTTCGCTTGCCCCAACATGTCTTCACAAGCAAAGGGGGTTGGCAAGGGTGCCTGTCGTACGGTCGCATTGGAGTATTTTACGTGCCACGGCCACGAGTCGGATAGTGCTTTTTACGTACCACCAGACCAGGGATCCTGGCTGGTTCAATTCGATTTCGATTTCGCTTGCCCCAACATGTCTTCACAAGCAAAGGGGGTTGGCATGGGTGCCTGTCGTACGGTCGCATTGGAGTATTTTACGTGCCACGGCCACGAGTCGGATAGTGCTTTTTACGTACCACCAGGCCAGGGATCCTGGCTGGTTCAATTCGGTTTCGATTTCGATTTCGCTTGCCCCAACATGTCTTCGCAAGCATGGGGGGTTGGCATGGGTGTCTGTCGTCAGATGAGGTTCTATATCGACTTCGCTTGCCTCAACCGGTCTTTGTGTCCAAGGGAGGAAAGGCATTCATAAGTGGGCTGGGCTCACTTGTCCTGCCTGGTCTTCTCACGTACAGAATATTTCCAAAGGTCTCGGTCTCTGGTCATTTCCTCAGTGAGGCCTAAAGTTCGAAGGTCGTGCTTCACCACCTCGTCCCAGGTTTTCCTATCCTAAAATTGCAAAACAATTCGTTACTGGGCAGTAATCATCCTGGTTCCAAAAAACAACATGGTTATGTTGAGCAAATGTAGACTGAGATACAGGCGTCCCAGATGGACGAACAGACAGAATTTCACTTTTATTATTATAGAAAACAACCCATACAAGACTAGTCCTGTTTCCTTCTTGTAGAATTTTCAGATGAATTCAGATGAAGTGAAGGAAACTGGACTAGTTTTGTGAGAGACAACATTTTAATTAATAAATATGAACATAAATTTATGTCTATGTAGTAAAGGAAGGGGTTATTGCCAATGACTGACACAGCAGTGTCTTTATCAACTACAAAAGAGGTACTCATCGTCTTAAATCAATATCATTCATTATTGGTGATTAAACGTACATTTTACTTTATTTTTTTTTATTAAATATATTTATATAAAATTTATGATGAAAGTAAACAAAGTTTGCTTTAGAAGCGTTGAAATGTATTGAAAGATAAGGAAATAATTTATTCTCAAAACACATGATTATGCTAATACAATAGCAGGAACAGATAAACTTTCCATATATTGCAGAAAAAATCGTTACCGGCCAGCCATGAGACTTGAACTCACATCCCTGTGATTACACATCAGGTGCTTTACGTTTAAGCATGAAAATACAAAGTTTGGTAGCTTAGTGTTTTATGTGTAGTCACAGAATAAAGTAGATTCCTTGGAAAAGAAGCGATGGCATCAAGTAAAGACTTCAACCACAAATTAAAGGTCTCATCCAACCTATGCCAGTATAGAAAAGGTTGATGTAAAATCAGCAATGATGATGATGATGGTGGTGACAATAGAGATAGAGACACACACACACACACACACACACACACTACACACCTTGTGCCTTTAAACCTCTGATGAAGTCATAAGGGTACAGTGATGACATATATCTTGGGTCACTAATCTGGGTGGAGCTCTTTTCTCTCCACACCTGGTCACAACTAATTTTTTTTTTTAAGGAGAAACAGACATCCCACCACCCCCAGGAGTGAATTGTTATTTTATTATGAATATTACAATGATGAAAACCTTAATTCACCGACCTAAGCAAGATTGAACTGTAAACCCTCAATGCTGGACTGAATAGCACACAGAATCCCATCTCATGATTCAACAAATCTACTTATCTCTCTCTCTCTCACACACACACACACACACATATATACATACATGTATACATACATATACACATGTATGCATACACATACACACATACATACACATGCATACATACACACACATGTATACATACAAATACATAACACTCATACATACACACACACAAACATATATACTCTTATATTCATATACTTACACACACAGAAACTCAGATACATTCATATACACACATACACACACATATTTACATACACATATTCACACACACACACTCACCACTGTTATTGTAGTTTCCCCTCATTGTTAAGAACCATTCAATAAAAGTTTCCCTTCCCATCCAAACTTATACATAAACACACAGATGTGCTAAAGGGTTTTAATCTCTTTAAAAGAATAAATAACTTGCCTAAGAAACATCAATATTTCTATAACTATTTGAACTTCAAATCTTCACACACACACACACACACACACACACGTGCATGCGCATTGGTTGAATATGTTGTCAAGTGAGACTTCAAGAGACAGTAAGAAAAGAATTTCATAACATATTTGATTCTTCTCTCAGTATTGTGTCATCCCACCAGTAAATGGTTTGTTTTTTTATTAACTCTTCAGCATTCAGATTACTCTGTCAAATGTAATGCTTATTTATTCATATAGTCTTTAATACATCATGCATTATCTCATGGCTTGAAGATTTCAATAATGCAATTGTTTATTTTCACTTTGACATTGTAGAGTAGGTGTGAGATGTTGGATCCGGCCAGTTTGACAATAAAAGAGACAATATTTTGGCTGGATATGGGTGGTTCAAACGCTAAAGGGTTAAACCTGCTATAAATAATAACCTTCGTCTGGTATGCATTCATACCTTCAGTCATACATTACATACAACATATGCACACAATACATATATGTATCTAAACAAACATGCAATGAAGCAGTGATGTAATACATTCAAAGAAACATAAACATGAGATCATTGTTCCATTAGAGATTCTTGACAATATTTCACATTCCCAGAACCAAGTTAAATCCCACTTAATCATTCAATAATAGTTTAAGTTAGATTTCTTTCAACCCACCAACCACATCCAATTTTCTACAACAATCCCTTCAAAGGTTGGTTTTTGCTTTCTATACCACATGAAAGTAGAGTGCATAAAAGAACCAGTACATGTACCAGCAATTTACTGGTGTCAACTCCAAACCAAACGCAAAGCATGATGTGAAAAATACTTTAATAATTCTTTTTCTATCCACCAGGAAATCATCAAAAAGGTAGTTGAAGACATGTGCAGCTATCTGCATCACACAAGCTGCAGGAATGTCTCTGCAGATCACTGCACACTATGGATGTATGTATATGTGACAGTGGTGTATATTCTGTGTAATACTGTCACAGAAATCTGACAGTAGGAATGTGGTGGGGAAGATAGCTTTCAAATGTGTATTTTATAGCATCTGTGTATATGTTTGCATGTAGAAATGTTTACGACAATGTTGTGTGTGTGTCTGTGTGTCTGTGTATGCTTATTTATTTATGTAGATTGTGTTTGTGTAGGTGTGTATGGAGTATATAAAATAGTGTATTGTCACAGACATGAGACAGTAGGAAAATGGATTTTACCTGTGTATATTACATTTGTGCGCGTATATGATTGTCACAGGTAGGTGAGTGTGTGTGTGTGTGTGTGTAAGTGATTATATATCAAAGAGTTGCATGTATGTACACAGCATTTATGTTAGTATGCTTGTTGCAGCAACTTTTTTGTATGTAAGTAGTAGCAGTAGTAGTATGATTTAGTATGTACATCTCTGTGTATGTTGAGATAATTAGTACGTGTATATACCAATGTCATTTCACTAAAGGATGTATAGTTTTGTGTGTGTATATGTATGTGTGCATGCACATGCATATTTGTTTAAATAATTTTTTTTTACTCTCTTTTCACACAAATGCATTTGTACAGACATATATAGGTATATAAATACATTCCCGTATACACATGAACATATGTACACACACACACACAGCAGGTAGTAGTAGAGGCTATAGTAGGACGAGTACAGGCAGCAGTAGATACAGTAGTTAAAGCTGTAATACATAGTAGTAGTAGTAGCAGCAGTACTAGTAGTAGTCTCAACTCTGTACAATTACCATTATTGATGGAATTGCAGTATTTCTGTCAGGTGTATGGAAAATCCACAGAAATTCTTTGACAGAGTTTTCATGTCAACTGAGGAACTTAGCGGTGGTGGTGGTGGTGGTGGTGGTGTAGAAGTGACAGTGATGTTTGGATGGAAAGGGAAACTTATTGAATGATTCTTAACAACAAAGGGGAAACTACAACAACAACATCAACAGTGATGAGTGTGTATGCGTGAATATATGTATACAGATATGGGTGTGTATGAGTGTATATGAATGTATCTATGAGTTTGTGTGCATATGTGGTGTATGTGTGCATGTATATATGTATGTGTATATGTTCCTCTGTGTGTGTGTGTGTGTAAGTATGGATGTACATGTGTGCACACATGCATGTGCATGTGTGTGGGCATGTACATGTTTGTACATGAATATATGTATGTGTATGCATCATGTGCATGCTGGTATGCACATGTGAGTGTACATGTGTGCATATATACATTATGCACACATGTATGTATATCTGTGTTGAAAACTTACTGTTCAAAGTGCAACTATTAAATTCTCAACAACAACATTTACAGGAAATATACCTGTGCAAGAGTTTACAAGAGTTTGTGGGAGAAGTAGATGAGGTGACTGTGGTGGTAGTGGTGTCAGGAGTGGCGACTTTGAGGGGGTGTGTGTAGTAGCAGAAATAGTAGTAGTAGTAGTGTGGTGGTGGTTATAGAGGTGTGGTGGGAGCTAGAGAGTCAAGGTGGGAGCTATCGTCACTCTCACTGCTGTCGTGTTCCCTAAACAAGGCACTGGAGCTTCCTTGCCCCCATTCACGTATTGGTAGCCCAGAGATGCTGCTGACGAGATCAAGTACTCTCACATACACCTAACACACGACACAGCAAATATAGACATGTATTTTTTTTTTCTAATCAGAAACAAGGTAGAGAAAACTTACAAATGAATTGCAGATATAGTCAATGTCATACGTAATAGTGTCGACATGTTTCCGAAAACTGACCGTCTTCCCACGATGCCTGAACCGGTAGTGTAACCATGACATTAACATCCTGGGTATATCCACAGCACAGGTTAGAATCATAATAGATACACAGCCAAGTGACAATCACTTGGGAAAGCTCTCAGGTGATTCCAGATGATGTTATCGTCTCTGGGTACATCCACAGCAGAATTTAGAAGCATAATAGATGAAAAGGATAAGGTGGAATTTACCACAATTAGATCTCGGGTGATTACAGATGATGTCACAGTGTTTGGAAATTAACAACTGATTCTTTCATAATGGCTAACAAAGTTTACAATAAGGAAAATAAGGAGGGTGAAGATAATAATGACAGCACTGGTACTGGTGATAACAACAATGTTAGTGATGATGATATCAATATCACTGATAAACTTCAATTCTTTGAAAAATGGTGCGTAATTTAGTTCCATGTATTTTTCTTTTATCTTCTATCTTTTTTTTTTTTTTGTTGAATTTTTATCTTGAGTTCTTGCTGAAGTATCAAACACTAATGTTTCTATAACATTCCACAGAAATCATAAACATTGAGAAGAATCGAGAAAAGATACAGAAAGAAACAGAACAAATATATATAAACACATACACCGCATTTAAAACTTTTTTTTTCCTCTCTTGTTTTTCTTAGAAATAATAACAAAATATAAAGAACGCAAAAATGCTTGGAATTAAATTGAATGAATGTTTGACAAGATAATCCAAATGGAAAGTTGGTTTGCTCACTGCTACATTTACCATATTTCAAAGTTATACAGAAAGAATGAGACAGAGAGAGAAAGAGAAAGGGAAAAGAGAATTTTTTTTTTTTTTTGCTGTCTAATTGGTAGCTGGAATCTGTAATGATAAGTTACCAGTTTGTAGCGGGAATAACATAAGTATATGGGTGGGCAGTGGCGAACGGAATCCTGGCAGTGAATATCACCAGTATTAATATTTTCCGTTGAACTTTGAATATTTCTGAATATGGTAATAATAAACTTAATTGAATGCCAGTGATTTAATTTTCAAAAACTAAATGAATAAATAAATAATAATAATAATAATTATATATATTCCATATAAAATACGATATGTAATGAAATATGATATATATTGGATAAAGAATAGATATGAATTGTGTGTAATTAAATTTAAAAGAAAAAATTAAATATATTATGGAACCAGTAGGGGTTGGAACCTTAAAGGATCAAGCAAAATAAAAAGGGTGGAAGAGGGGTGGAATGGGTGTTGGTTGATTGAATAACAAATTACTAATGAAAATGTTGAATACTAAAAACAAGCAAAAAAAAAGACAATTTAGCTATTTCTGAGATAAACTGATTATTTGGTGTAAAGTCCAGCTTTTAAAAAGTTTGTCAATAAACAAGACTTTTTTTTTTTTTAAATAATCAACAACAAAGAGAATTGGTAAGTATCCACTTCTGGTTGCTATGGTGACAAGCTCAGCGAGAGACTTGCTTTGTTTTGTTATACTTTTGTCATCCTCCTCCCACTTTGACAGACGTCTGCACACCAATGATGCTAAATGAACGTGTGAGCACTTCAAAGCTTTGTATTAAAACACTGACACACACTGAACACTGGTTCTGCGATGTGTGTGTGTGCATTCAGGCAGGTGTGTATGCAAGCAGGCAGATGTACATGGATGCAGGTATGTGTGTTTGCATATAAGTAGGGGTGTCTGTATGTGTGTGGAAATGCATGCATACGCATGCATCTATCTGCAAAGTTACATGTATGTGTGTACACGCAGACATGTCTGTGTCAGTTTATGAAGATGGTATATGTGTGTGTGTGTGTGTGTATAAGCATACAGGTATGTGTGTGTTTCTGTTTATGAAGATGCATATAAATGTATGTGCATCTGCAAGGAAATGTTTTTGTATGCACGTGCAGATATACATACGTGTATGTGCCTGGATCTATATATAGACGTGTCAATACATATGGCTGGAGCCGTACATGTTACTTTTGTCTCTCTCTCTTGCTACATGCACAAACATTTCACATGGTGGTATTTTCCACATTCTACACACACACACACATCAGGGGTACGCTGCAAGTGTGTGCAACAATAACACAATCATCAATACCACAACTGCAACCAACATAAATACCACCGCCGCCACAACCATTACAACCACAACCCTGCCACTACAACTACTTTAACCACCACTGATACAACCACCCTTACTACCAGAGCCGCCACAGCCACCACCATAATTACTACTACTGACACAACCCCCCTCACCATCACCATAGCCACAACCACTGACACCACCACCACCACCACCATCACACTTTCACTTCCTGTTTCATTTTTATTATTCTTTCTACTGTTAAGTACACAGTCAGTATCTGCCCCACCCCTCCCTCTTTCCCTCCTTTACAGTACTACGACCTATGCCACCCCACTGTCTTTACCACAGTACTTACTACAACACATACCACACCTGTCTCTATCACAGTGCTAGAGCCTACACCATTTCACTACCACTACTCCCTGTACTACAACACATACCACACTTCACTGTCACTACCAGAGTACTACAGCCTACACACACACACACACACACAACCTCACCTGCAGCTAAACACATCAGATCAATAGTGAAGTGCTACAATAGTAACCTAGCAGCAGCGGAAACAGCAGCAATAGTAGAGGCAGCAGTACAGGTGGTGGTGGCGGCAGTAATGGTAGTGGTGGTGATTGTGATTATGGTAGTGGTAGTAGTGACAGAGGTGGTCACACTGATAATAATTGTGATGTGGTTGTTGTAGAGATTGTGGTGGTCGTGGTGATAGTAATGAGAGTGGTGGTGATGGAGGTGGTGACGACGTGGTTCTTATAGTCATTACAATCAGAACTTATGTGATGATTGTGACTATACTGTGTATGTGTAACAAAACAAATACTCTATGTGTGTGTGTGTGTGTGGTGTGTGTGTGTGGATCATGGATGTGAGCACAAGCGTGTGGAATGTTCAATGTCTGATAGGAATTTGGTACACACACACAATCAGTAGCACAAATGTATGGAGTGCATAAATGCATTTATATACACATACCTATAATGTCTGTGCATGTATACACACACACACACACACACACACACACACACACGAGGGGGTGCTGAAAAGTTCCTTGCTTTGGATAAAAGAAAATAGAGGAGGATCAGTTAATTCTGATTTTATTCAACATATTCCCCTCCTCACAGATTCACACACTTACTGCAGAAGTCCTTCAGTTTTTCTAAACTCTGTAAAAGAACTTGGAATGTTGAGCCTCTAACCAGGCCTTTGGCAAGATCCTTAAAGCCAGGAACTTTTCAGCACCCTGTTGTGTGTGTGTGTGTGTGTGTGTGTGTGTGATATGTATTGAGAAAGAGAGAAAGAGGAATGTCTGTTTTTGGTGAGAGAGAGAGAGAGAGTGTGTGTGTGTGTGTGTGCAGTCACATCTATGATAAAAAAGAATGTAATCAGTAGATATAAAAAACAACGACAAGAAGAGAGGCAGCGAAATCATAGAGAAATACAGAAAACCAATGATAATTAAACAAGGAAATCACCTCGACAAGAGAGAGAGACAGGCATGCATGCAGATACATTTTTGTAAACTCGTGTGTGTGAGTGTGTACACACACACACACAAAGGATACATATATCATTGATAAATATACATACATATATATACATGCACACACACACACACACAAATAAATATAAACACTCACACACACACACAGAAGCACTTTATAATGTGCTTCAACATATATGAATTAGGGCTTTATATCGAAACAACATTAAATTCCCCTACACCAATATTACACTATATATACATATGTATATATATATATATACACACACACAGCACCTGTAACTGTATATTTGGAGTTAAGGCTATAACACAGAAGTTTCTCATAAAACTGAAATAATTACTTAAAACAAATTATTGCTATTTTAAGTCCTTCATTATGAGCATTTCACTAATCTAATAAAATTTCAGAACTTCATAAAATTACACAGTTACAAAACCTGTTACCAGACAATGTATGTGAAATATAAAACGTGATTTAACATTGTCCCTCTATCTCATATTTCTGTTTAGTCATGATTCCATGATATATATGCATAGTTTATTGAAGTTGGCTTTATAGTTCGAATACTTTCATGGCATGGGTTTGTAAAGAAATATGAATGGCTAAATATAAAGTTATGGGATTTTATATGATCAGTTGAACAGCTGTAATGAAGGATTTCAAATATCAATAATTTGTTTTCTATAATTATTTCAATTTTACATACATAGGCACAACAGGTATGGCTGTGTGGTAAGAAGCTCGCTTCCTAACCACATGGCACCTTGGGCAAGTGTCTTCAATAGTCTTGGGCCAACCAAAGCCTTGTGACTGGATTTAGTAGAAACTGTATATGTGTGTGTCTTTCTGTGTCTCCCACCACCATTTGACAACTGGTGTTGGTGCATTTACATCCCTGTAACTTGTCGGCAAAAGAGACAATTAGAGCAAGTACCAGGGTTGATACTTTCGGCTAAAAACTCTTGAAGGTGGTGCTCCAGCAAGGCTACAATCTAATGGCTAAACAAGTAAAAGATAAAACACATGCACACACGCACCTGCATATACATACATATAGCTATATACACATATACATCTTTATACATATACACATATATTTGTGTGTGTGTATGTGTAAATCATTTGTGATTTGCCTTTACAGATATACAAGCAAGGCTGTGTGGTTACAAAGTTAGCTTTACAACCCTATTGTTTCAGGTGAAGTTCCACTGTATAGCACTTTATGCAAGTGTCCTCTACTATAGCCCCAGGACAACAAATGCCTTATATGAATGAATACATACATACACACACACCTGACAACCAGTGTTGGCTTGTTTACATCCTCATAACTTAGCAGTTCAGCAAAAGAGACTGACAGAATAAGTTCCAGGCTTAAAAATAAGTACTAGGGTTGATTTGTCCAACTAAACCCTTGGAAGTGGTGCTCCAGTATGGTCACAGTCCAATGACTGAAATAAGATGAAAATCATTGCATATAATGAAACCTACAGGTAAGGGTTGCTAATACGCAAGGATACTCGTCCAACGACGGGGTGTGGTGGTATGAGGTTCCATAGAAACAACCACACAAGGTGTTCTATTGAAATCAACAGCCAGCTGCTAAGTAAACAAATCCGTTCTCAACAAAAAACATTCTAACTGGTTAATTGTTATTTTAGCTACACAAATTATGTAAATGTTATCAAGTTATGCTAATTAAACAGTTTATGTTGTTATTAATTAAAAAGAGATATTAATTACCTCTGTCTAAAAATAATCTCATTAAAAGAACTATACAAGAACTATACCTGCTTAAAACTGTCAGAGAAAACAACAGCAACAAATGTGTTTTTTTTAATGGTTTCAACCATTGCAATGCAGCCATGCTGGAGCACTACCATTCATGGGTTTTCCATTGATGAACTCCAGTATTTATTCTTGTCTGGTACTTACTTTAGCAACCTCTATCATTCACAGATTGTCGTACAAAATCGAAAATAAATAAATGTGATTCCAGGCCTTTCATTTGTTTGAAGTTGGAGTATTTGGGGTAAAAAAAAAAATAAATAAAATAGAATCAGGTAAGAACATATTTAAGGTTTCTGCTGTTGGAAACAAAGGATTTTGCACAGAATACACATCAGGCTGAGTAAAAAGTAAGTAATGCTTTGAAATGTGAAATTCATCATAATATATTTCAAAAATGTGGATATTTTATTCACCAAAGTAAGTACCATTACAATCAACACATTTTTGCCAACAAGTTACAAGTTTGTTTGTTCTGGTAATATAAAAATCTGGAGTTCTGGAACTGATGAACTCTTTGAATGCACTTTCAGCTGGATGCCCTTCCTAATGCCAACCACTCCGAGAATGTAGTGGGTGCTTTTACGTGCCACCGGCACAGGGCCAGTCAGGCGGTACTGGCAACGACCTCGCTCGAATCTTTTACACATGCACAGGTGCCAGTAAGGCGATGCTGGTAACGATCATGCTCGAATGGTGTCTTCTACGTGCCACCAGCACAGAGGCCAGATAGCCGCTCTGGCAACGATCACGCTCGGATGGTGCTCTTAATACCCTACTAGCACGGGGCTCAAGTGCCAGTAAGGCAACGCTGGTAACAATCATGCTCGAATGGTGCCTTTTAAGTGCCACTGGCACGGAAGCCAGTTATTTTCTCAAATTATGAAAATGTAGCACTGGTGGTGTAATATGGTGGTTGTGTGAAGTCTGTGATGGATCACTGGTGCTACATTCAGCAGTTAATGTATCAAAGCAAAGAGATCAGATCAAAACACAAACGCTTTCTATCATTGGCATCCACTCACCCAACCAACCTACCAAAGTGGAGTCTGAGAGAGTTTACACTGATCGCCGCCGTAAGTGACTGAGGTTAACACAAAACTGTAGCGTATCTCGATATTTGATCGCTATTCTCTGAAAATCGTATTGTGATTGCATGTCTCAGACAGAGAGACAAGGAAACACTTGCTTAATCACCATTGTTCACCTTATTTCTTTGTAATATTTGGTTCTCCAATATAGCAGTTATTTCTTTTTGCACTTGCTTTTAAGTAAAAAAAAAAAGCCTGTAATAACATGATAACTTTGTGAATAGCAAAAACTAGAAACCACAATGTGATGGCTAACAGCTCACCAATTTGGTTGGTGCAAAATGAAGGAGCATAAAAGGAAAAGGAAGAAAAAAATAAAACAGGCGGGGGGGGGGGGTAAAACAGTAATAAAAGAAAAGAAAGCAGCAGCAACCACAACAACAAAAAAAGTAGCATCAGTATTATACGGCAACATGTACTCTATCATATTTTGATACAAGAATGAAAAATTTCACTTTGTAGTGAATGGGTTGTATTGAAATTTCTAACAATTAAATAACACAGAATTTGTTATAATTCATTCTTATTCAGGATTTCACTTCTCCACTAACACAGATTTGAAATAGGATTTTTTCCCCACTCCAGTCAGACAGTCAAATTTTCTAACACAGAATCAGGCACAGAAGGACTTGCTGATCATTTGAAATCCTTACTAAAAACAGAGCAGGTTGGGGTATGTTTCTGACAGAATTATTGTAATTTCATCAACAACGGTAATTTTCCAGACACCATCACTACCTCTAGCACAGCCACCAACACCATCGATACTGCCACTGTATTTATTAACCATCAAAGAATGAAAGGTAAAGTGGAAAGAAAGGTAACGAGGATTTGATTTCAGAACACATGACATATTCAAATATCAAAAAGGTATTTAGTAATGTATTGTACCATTACTGTTATACACTATCTTATAGAAATGATAATATCAATGGCTTCAAATTTTGGCACAAGGCCAGTAATTTTGAGGGTGGGGCTAAGTTGATTGTATCCTTTCCGTGTTCAACTGGTGCTTATTTTATTGTCCCTGAAAGGATGAAAGGCAAAGTCAACCTCAATGGAATTTGAACTTAGAACTAAAGACATGAAATGTTGCTAAGCATTTTGTCCAGCATGCGAGTGATTCTGTCAGCTTGCCCCCTCAGTTAAATATTTAAATCACCTGAAGAATGACTGTAACTCAAAATTTTAAGAATTGGACAGCCATGAAACGATCGTAGTGTTATTCTAATTATCTTTTTGAATAATTTTGATATATATTTAAAATAATATAAATTAATTAATCTTATGTATTGGCTTAAGTTTTTCATTGTATGATTTGCCTAATAGTGGTTTTATCTCTAATTTAATTTAATATAATATATATATATATATATATATACATACACACACACACACACACACATATATATATGTATATATATATATATATATATATATATAAATTTATATTGACAAGAAACAAGCTGCTAGATTTATGCCAATGAAAGAGGTGAAGTAATGGGATGGGATGTGGTGATGTTCATATATTTTTCAAGTGTATTGATTGCATAAAATGAAATAAAATACAATTGCTCTGTGAAACTGGGTTTCTACCATAATCATTGGTAGTTTGCATATTTTGCTACAGTTAACAACAACAACAACAGCAATAATAATGGCTTCTTACCTGAATAATAACAATAACGACATGACAAACCATTATGAGTAGCTTCTCAATGGTTTTAAGTGGATATAAAGAGAGATTAGTTAATTGTTCAAGTGGCACTGAAGTAATCAAGAATTCTTCAGAACAGAGTTTCAGGACACTTTTGTTATTGAAATCTTTTGTTATTGAACAATATTGATTAACAAAAGCATTCTCTAGAAATTTTGCATGTGCCAAGAGAGGTTGGCTTCTCGAAGACAGGCAATTTCACACTTCAGAAGAAGCACGTGTCTTCTGCTTTTTGTAAAATGGTTAAGTCATTCAGAAAGAGATCCATTAAACGTTCCAGATCTAATATTGGATTGGCTAAACGGTTTAAAATTCCAGTAAATCATTAAACAAGGAAACCACCAAGTCATCATTTGACCTGCTATAATAGTGGCTAAATATTCCATTAGCATGGAAAAAATAAAATAAAAAAGACACACTGAACAATTTAGCTATAGTTTGACTGAAGGACACATTAGGTAATGTAATTGTAGATGCACTATATCTATAGAAAAAGGGGACAGATGGCCTATAATATCTGCTTCTGAACTGTTTTAAAACACCACCACCATCATCATCTTCAACAACAAAAACATATAGAGCATCAGAAAAATTGCTTAGCAATATTTGTTTCAGTTCTTTATAGTCTTTGCTTGACTACCACTTAAGTCAACTTTGTTCTCTATCTTTTCAGGGTTGATAAAATAAAGTTCCAACCTAGAAAATGGAGTTGATGGCATCAGCTAACCCCTTTCCTCTCAAAATTGCTAAACTAGTGCCTGGATAAAAAATGTATTCTGTTTTTTTTTACATTCCAAGTTCAAATCCAACCAAGATAAGCCTTGGTTTTCAAAGGTTGGAGGTTGGTAGAATTGTTAGAGCATCAGAAAAGAAATACTTTCTGGCATTTGTTCCAGCTCCGTACATTCTAAGTTCAAATCCAGCTGAGGTGACCTTTGCCTTCCATTCTTTCAGAGCTGATTAAATAAAGTACCAGTCAAGTACTGTGGTCAATAATAACTTACTCCTCTACCTTACCCTTTTAACATTTTTATCCATCCATACCCAACCTAAATGTTCTCTACCTGTTTTATGTTTAAACTGACCAGATACAACTTCTCACACCTAACCTATAATGTCCTCCCAAAAATATACAAACACACCATTAAAATCTCAAAGCCACAACATAATTCAAAACAATGTGAATAAATAAGCATAAAAGATACTTGGCCAACATGTCATACAATGAGATCGAACCCAAAACTTCATGGCTGCAAAGTGAACTAATATATGCCCTTACTGCATCTATAGTTCTAGATACTGCCCATAGAAAAAGACAAGATGACCATACCTGGAATACTTTTGATCATTTCTCTAATTAGTCTGAATGCTAAAGGGTTAAAATTGCAGGCCTTAAGGTGGTGAGCTGACAGAATCCTTACTGTGCCAGGCAAAATGTTTAGCAGCATTTCAGTCATCTTACATTCAGAGTTCAAATCCCACAGGGGCTGACTTTGCCTTTCATCCTTTCAGAGTCAATAAAATAAAGTGGACAAAAGTTTTTGTGGCATTTATTCTAGCTTTACATTCTGAGTTCAAATACCACCTGAGTTGACTTTGTCTTTCATCCTTCCAGGTTTATTAAAAGTAACACGTGAGTACTGGCACCAAATGTAATCGACCTACCCTGTCCCACAAAATTGCTGGCATTGTGCCAAAATTTGAAACCAATATTGTTATTATTATTAGTTGTTGTTGTTATAAGAATATTCTTGGCAAGAGTTTAGAAGGAAGGATGATATGAAAAATAAAACAAAAAAAAAAACAAAAAAAACTAACAAATCATGAGCCAAATGAAGAAAAAAAAACCGAAAGTTAAAGATAAAAAAAAAACTGAAGCCTTATTAATGGTGTAAGTAGCAGAAATAAAAGCATTATCATCTTCAATGAGCAGTAAATACACTTCCTTTACAATAAATGGATGAAAGATGTGAGAGAAAAAAATTGACTTTATTAAGATGGATAAAGTAGATAGATGTTTGATAATAGCATAAGTTGTCACAGTCTTCTTCCCTCTCCTGGTTTCCTCTCAACAGGCTCATATCTTTTTATGCTTTGCTGTTCACTGATTTGTTTTTAGTTTTATATATGTATATATATATATATATATATATATATATATATATATATTATATATATATTATTTATATGTATATATATATACACACACACACATATACAGACACATATGATTATTCACACACACATACAAATATGAACGCATATGCACGCATGTGCACATACACACACAGATAAATAAAATTAAATGGATAGTGCATGAATGATCAATCTGTTGAATATAATATGGAAGGTAAATTACTTAGTAACACCTGGAGAAAGGTATATCTTATAGATCTCTCCTTCTCCATCTAACTAATTGAGATGATTTAAGAGATAATAATGTCAAATGATGGTTGATTGAAAGAGTTCTACTAATGGAATAAATAAATTCTTTTAGAATTGGTTAGCACTAGAATATCAAATAACTTATCATGGAAATTAGCACTAATTAATTTAAATTTCTAAGCAGAAAATTCAATACATATTTATGTATACGTGTGTGTGTATATATGTATGTGATGTATATGCAAAAGTATATATATACACACACACACACACACACACTCACACACACACATATACCTGCATGTGTGTATCAGTGTATGTGTAAAACAAATTAAAATGAAACCTAATTATTAAAGAAACATTTAATAAGGAAGATAAAAGAGAAGTAAAAAAAAAAAGCTCATAAATCTGTCACATAAATATAAATAAATGTTGAATAATTTGTTGTAATAAGAAAAATAAATATTTAAGGAAACGATCAAACGTAAAATTTAATTCAAAGAATAAAATCCTGTGATTGCAAATTTAGGAAAATCAGAAAGAAAAAAAAGTGAACTTCTGATAAAAGAACTTGTCATTAATACCACTAACTGGTCCATGGATGTGTTTAGATGGCACATCAAATATAGCACACAGTTAAACACCATCACACACGGATGTGTTTAGATCTTACACAGCACATAGTTTAATGCCATCACTAACTGGTTCTTGTGTTTAGTTTAGGTCAGTAGTTCTCAACCATCTTTTTCCTATGGACCCCTTTGGTTCCTAATTGACTCAGGTAGACCCCATAGTCATTCGAGGCTTAAAAAGACCCTATTATATTTTTATGATTCAATATTACTATCAACATGTATAAAAACATGGTTAAAACATTTTATGTATTGTCTAAGTACAACCAATCTATTGCACATAAATTTAAACAACGAAATCTTATGTGGACCCTGGTTGAGAATCACCATTTTGGGTGATAGGCTTCATGTACCACCCTATCTAACAATACTGCCTTTTGGGTACCTTAGGTAGTTTTTTGTTCTAAGTATTTAGACCAGTGTTTCTTAATCCCGATTTTTTTTTGTTATCCCCCCAGCCACTCTAATCCTTCAGCATTCAGATTATTCTGTCAAAATGCAATGCTTATTTATTCACATTTTGTTAAATAAATCATGCATTATCTTGTAGCTTTAAAATTTTGATTGTGTGATTGTTTAGTTTTACAATGACATTGTTGGGTAGGTGTAAGAGGTTGGATCTGGCTAGTTTGCACATTAAATAAGGAGAATATATAGGCCAGATATGGCTGGATTAAATGCTAAAGGGTTAAGTAGTTGTCATGCCTAGTGCCCAACAAAGTGGCGACTGAGGTATCACAATTAAACTAACTTAACATGGATAATTCATCAATTTTACTTAAAAGATGGAATGCATAAGCTTTTAACAGTGATATGATTAAAAAAAATGAATTAAGACAAAAGCTGTAAATTTACTTTAAACATTGCAAGTTAATGACTTTCCTGTGCCTGATGTGATCTCATTTTATTTTAATAACCATTACTAGTTGACTACTGAAAAGGTTGCAAGATGCAACAAAAATTTTAAGAAAATAAAAATAAGAAATAAGTGGAAATTTTACCAGGGCATGTGTTAAATTATAAGGCACAAAAAGAAAATGACTCTCCCCAGACACAACAGAATATGCTTCAACACACAAACTCACATAAAGAATCTTGCAAACCAAATCCCAAAATGAAACATTACTAGTTTTATTATGTGTATTATAATTACTACCATAGGTAATTACTACTAAAAGATGGGGAATAGGCCTGGATATATATATATATATATAAATATATACATACATACATACAGTATAGGTGAAATTTAGTATGTTACTTAACCATCACCTAAAGTATGCCCAGCATGACAAAATTATATACACAAAGTAATGTGAAGACAGAGGAATTCTAAGCAATTTCTTCTATTATCGGACTATCATCAGTTAAGTACATAGAGTAAGCACTGCAGTTGCATATAATGTGAGTATATAAGGTTTGTGTATGTGTTTGTATATGGAGTCAGTGTGTGTATGGATGTGCATGCGTGTATATGTGTTATTGTGTACATGTGTGTATCTGGGGTGAATGAATGTGAATATGTGTATATATTGTGGTGAATGTGTGATCATCATCATCATTTGACATCAGCTTTCCAAATTGGCATGAGATGGGCAAGGTTATAACGGTTGGACTCAGCATGTATCAGGAGGTACTGCAGAATGAGGTGGGTTTGGTGGGGGGGGAGGCATTTTGCTTGGCACGGAGGAGGTGGTGGCATGGATGTGTCAGTGGTGTTGGAAGCATTAGAGGTGTAATGATGACAATAATGATAAATGTTTCCCAGAAAATAGAAACAGTTTGATGGTGATCAGAGATCGACAAATAATTATAGAATAGAAAGGGGGGGGGGAGATAGTGGGGTAACACATACACTGAATGGGCAGCAGGTTGGAGGAGAGCAAAGGAGGGAGAAGAGAAGTGAGAGGAAGGGAAAGAGAAGTGGGATGAGTGGGTGGCTGACAGTTTGGTCTAACGAAATATTCTTTCATTTCCATTAGATCAGAATCTCAAATACTTGTTAGATAACTAAAGAGTTTAGTATGTTCATGTTAAGATCAATAAGTGATAGGGTGGAATCAGTGTCTGAGGAGATTCCATTAAGGGTGCAGGTGCAGTGGCTGAGTGGAGGGAGACAATCGGTTTGGATGTAATTCAATGACAAACATTGCATGTAAGCTTTGCACAAATTTCTCTCTTCAGGATGGGAGGAGAAAACATTGGTGAAATTGTTCCATAATTGGCAGAGAATTCTAAGTTTGAAGGTTTAAGATCTGAACGCTTTCTGATTTACCCTCACTGCTCTTTATAATCAATAAATCAATCATGAAGCCAATACGGAAGAATTAAGACCATAAAACATGTGATTGAAGGGTGAACACTCATGGACTGCACACATGTGAATGCACATGCACACACATACACACACACACACAGATATCCTCATCATCTGAAGTTGAAAGAAAAGCGAGAAATTAAGACGAAAATTAAGATGGCCAAATAAAGCTTTATAACGAGTCACATGATGGATATCTGCTTCAGATTCATAAATGAAATAGAATACTATGAAGCGAAGGTCAAAATTTCATGAACAAATGGAGATACAATAACTGCAGTTGTTGAAGTGTAGATGGATAGTAAATGCACGTGGCTTAGTGGTTTGGATATTCAGTTCACTATCATGAGGTATGGGTTCAATACCTGGTTGTGTCTTGAGCAAGACATTTTATTTCACATTGCTGGTAAAAGAGGTTAGCCTGGTCACATTGGGTCACATTGAATCTCTCTGAGCCCTATATTAACTCTCTAGCATTCCAAACCAGCCAGATCAGGCACAAGTTTTCTATCTCTTCGAAGTTCAAACTGGCCAGATTCAGCCTCTCATACATCCTAGAGTGTCACTCTAAAAAAATAAATAATCACATCACTGAAATGTCAAAGCTACCAATTAAGGCAGGATTCATTCCAAACATGGTGAACCAATAAGTAACACATTAGATAGAACTATCAGAATGCTAAGGCGTTAAGGGTATGCGTGTGTCTGTGGAGTGCTCATGAATTTCATGAGCAGGCTGTTCTGCTGAGTGGATCATCTGGAACCCTCATTGTTGTACCAGATGGAGT
Source organism: Octopus sinensis (assembly GCF_006345805.1). NCBI lineage: Eukaryota > Metazoa > Mollusca > Cephalopoda > Octopoda > Octopodidae > Octopus > Octopus sinensis. The sequence continues at coordinate 33,593,773 of NC_043015.1, forward strand.
ACCAGTTACGTGTGTACAGATGAATGAAGCAAGTACTTTTGTGCAACCATAAACTGACCAACATTACATATATTACTCACACATTGGGTTTTCAAGAGATGCAAACTTGTACATTGTTGTTATGCTTTAAAAAAAATATTCCTTCAGGTTATGAAAGTAATTCATGAAGATTTTGTTACATCTGTTATTGAATTACAGTTTATCAAAGTTAGAGAAACAGAATCACTGAAAGAAAAAACCATTTCCAAATGAATCAGATGTAAAAAACCAGAACAGAAGTGAGAAGACCTGTGTGGACAGATCAAAGTAAATTAAGCTGATGCATTTGGTCTTGGGATCATATACTATCAGAGGAAGTTTTACAAATTGTAGAAGGAATGTAAAACCATGTATTTCACCAAAATTGGAATTCTTTATTTTTTGCAGTGTTCCAAGACAGTTATGTTCTAAATATATATTGAAATATTTGAAAGAATCAAGAACGTAATGCTGGTTTTCTTCCATCTTCTATTAGCAAATGGCACAAAGTAAAAAGGAAAACCTTTAAAAATATACGAATAAAAAGGTTTACAAAATAAGAAAATTAAGAAAAAAACCTTCCATTTAATCTGATGTTATAAAGAATGGTTGGAAACAGAAGAGAATTAATAATAATAATAATAACAATTATTATTTCTACTCTAGGCACAAGGCCTTAAAAATTTTGGGGGAAAGGGGGCTAGTCAATTACATTGACCCCAGTGCACAACTGGTACTTATTTCATTGATTCTAAAAGGATGAAAGGCAAAGTTGACTTCGGCAGATTTGAACACAAAACATAGAACCAGAAGAAATGCCATGAGGCATTTCACTCAGCATGCTAACGATCCTGCCAGCTTGCCGCCATGATGATGATGATGGTAATAATAATAATAATAATAATAATAGTAAATATTTTTTCATTTGCCAGAGGGGTAATAATGGTAGTAGTAATAGTAGGAACAGCAACTTTGAAAATAAATTTAACTATCATGATTACTACAGTACTCATCCCTGCCACAGCCACTCCAACCACAGTATTTACAAACAAGAACAGTATTCCCTGCCATTAAAGCAACAGTACACTTAGTGGCTGTGTGGCAAGTAGCTTGCTTATGAACCACATGGTTCTAGGTTCAGTCCCACTGTGTGGCACCTTGGGCAAAGTTTTCTACCATAGCCTCAGCGGACCAAAGCCTTGTGAGTGGATTTGGTAGAAAGAAACTGAAAGAAGCCCATCGTATATATGTGTGTATGTATATATATGTATGTATGTGTGTGTATATGTTTGTGTGTCTATGTTTGTTCTCCAAACATTACTTGACAACCGATGTTGGTGTGTTTAGGTCCCCATAACTTAGTGGTTTGGCAAAAGACTGATAGAATAAGTACTAGGCTTACAAAGAATAAGTCCTGGGGTCAATTTGCTCGACTAAAGGCGGTGCTCCAGCATGGCTACAGTCAAATGATTGAAACAAGTAAAAGAGTAAATGTTTGATACTTATTTTAGCACAGTCCGAGTTAGGCAGCAAGACGTTACATGGCTTAGAATGTCTAGAGAGTAATACAGTGTATATAATTAGACAAATAATACAGTGTATATATTATACGACAACATACTACATATAGTAAGGTAACAGGCTGGCAGAATCATTAGCATGCCAGGCAAAATGCTTAGCAGCATTTTGCCTGTCTATGTTCTGAGTTCAAATTCTGCTGATGTCTAGTTTGCCTTTCACCCTTTCAGGGTTGATAAAATAAGCACCAGTTGAGCACTGGGGTCAATCTAATCAACCTATCTCTGCCCTGAAATTGCTGACCTTGTGCCAAAACTTGAAAGCAATATAGTCATACACTGTGTATACAGCAATACACAGCCAAACACTGTATACACAGCAATGCACTTAATACAGACAAATACGCTCTATACAACAATATACTATATAAACAGCAATACTCTATATATGAAGTAGTACATGGTCCATATTAGACAGCTACAAGTTATCTATAGTAATACACAGCACATACAGTGATATACTGTATATATTTGACAGTAGTATACTCTGTAGACAAAATTTCTCAGAGCAATTCAAACAATGAAGGTAACAATGCAGTCTTGTTGAAAATATATTTCCAAGAATACATAAGAAAAATATATTTCCTCCACTGAACCAGGAAGAATTGATTTCAAAATTTACAGCTTTGGCTGTCATTTTTTAGATCTTTAACAAGTTTAAACAGGGAATATTCTTTTTTATTTTAATCTTGACATCAGCTTTTATTTATTTTTTTTTTTTAACCAAAATAATAAACTTAATGTTTTACAGGATTTCCTCAAAATTCAAGAGAAATATTCTTTAGAAATAGCTGCTGCTAACAGAAAGTACTTTTCAGTCTAATGGCTTTTTTTTTCTTAGTTCGCTATTAGTGGAATTTCAGTTAAACATAGAAAAACAATAAAAAAATTTTTTTAAGTTTATACAGAAAGAAAAAGAACAATTCTCAAATGTGCTCTTTTACAGAACAAAATATATTAAACATTGTTTTTATTTTAGTTCAGGAGTCAAACCTTTTCATTTTAATTGAGGCCTCTTCTTTTTGTGGATGTTTCTCATAGCAGAAAATTTCAGTATTAAAATATTTATTTCTAAAACAGTTGTGACAAATCATTCATCTAAATTTTAAGGATCTTGTATAGGTTTTGTTGGTTTCCTCACTACCTTGAAGGCTCCTCAGGCATTAGCTTTGAAATGTCAGAAAGAAGAAAAGAAAGAAAATTGATTGAAAGAAGCAAAAGGAAAAACAACAAAAACACTACACTGAATCTATGAAAACGAGAGATATTGATCAGAAAAGACTGAAAAATCTTAGTAAAAATATAGAGTGAGAAACAGTGACTACAGAAGACATACTTAACAAGAGACCTACTCAAGCTTAACGGAGTGGGCTTCACTATTCTTCCTGTATAAGAATACTGCTATCAGATTAAAGCAGCTTCAGAGCTACTTACAAAAGCTAGTATCTCAGGCTACCTGAATGAAGCATGCTTCATTGCACATTTGTTGTTGAAGAATGTTATAAGTTCATGTTGCAATTCATTTATAGTTGAAATTAATACTTAATTTTAGTATTAAGTTCATTATACTCCCCCACCACCACCACCACCACTGCAGCTTTGTTATAACCCCCTCCTCACCTCAACAGCTGCAGCAAACTGGACAAGAAAAAAGTAACAACAAAAATCCTTGACCTAAATATAATTTCAATTATGAATTTTGCTTGATTAGAACAAGAGAGATAATGGTGGTGCTTTTAGCATTGTAAAACATTAAAGTTTACAGACAATTTAGAAATCTTTCATTAATGGAATGAATTTTCTCTGCCAAATCTAAACAATGTCCATAATGAAATATGAATGAGAGCCTATATTGTCAGTAAGTTCTCATTCTACTTGAATTCTACCAACAATGTATGGCACAGACGTGAACAAACACACATAGGGGGGAATCTAAGAGAAAATCTAATTAAAAACAATCTAGAAGCAAATGCCGACATGTTTTGTGTATGGAATACAATAGGGAGGATTTAGGGAGATACTGAAGAATTTTAGGGTTTCTAAGACATCAATAAAATATCTGAGAAGAAAATGGTTGTGGCAAAGGAAGATGTCCACTGGATATTTTATGTGTGACGAATTTGATGTAGAATGGGCTGCTACAACAACCCCACCCCCAGTACACACATATAAATATACCAACAGACAGAGTATGAATCTAATGTCGAACTGGACCAAGGCAACTGGTGACCAGTGATCTGGGTCCAAGCTTGCATTGATATGATATATTACCATAAAAGGCAGCTAAACAGAAGACACTTTATATATAACAAGGGAAGTTCTATTTACTACAGTTGACCTTATAATGAAAAGTAGTCCAGAGGGGAGACCTTATCTCGAAAGAATCAAAGAGAATTTTGTGAAGAAGCACAGCAAGACATTAAATAAATGTTATATCAAAACATATTCAATGAAAATTTAGAAAAAGGAAGTTAATTTTAAAATATCATTTGATATATTTTAAATTTAACAGCCAAGAGAAATTGATAGCTAGATAAAAGTCAGCCACAAATTGAGAGAGAGAGAGAGAGAGAGAGAGCGAGCGCATTCCACAAATGAACAAAGATTGGAATAATATTCCTTTGCTTTCAAAACAAGAATTTAAAGAAAGACAACTTTATGGCTGAGGCACAATTTCCCCACACAGTGTTGATATTAATGAATGAGGACAGTATTGGTAGAGTATCAGTGGGGTGGATGGTAGAACTGGTCGAGCATCAGAGAAACAATACCAGGCACTTTTCAGTTACCCATTCTATTTTCCAGTACTTCTAGAGACAACAACACCCACCTCCCATCATTGTTAACATTATCAATCTTTTATCTTTTATTTGTTTCGGTCATTAAACTGTGGCCATGCTGGGGCACTGCCTTGAAGAAAGTTTAGTCAAATGAATCAACTCCAGTAGTTTCTTTCTTTTTTAAAGCTTGGTACTTATTTCATTGATCTCTTTTGCCGAACTGCTAAGCTACTAAATCCACTTACAACACTTTGATTGGCCTCAGGCTATAGTAGACGACATTGACCCAAGGTTCCTCGAAGTGTGACTGAACCCAGAACCATGTGGTTGGGAAGTAAGCTTTGCATGGGTCAGATGGAATTTACTGAGGAAGATTTCCTACAGTTGAATGCCTTCCTTGAGACCAAGTACCACCTGTTTCCAAGTAAGGTGATATTTCTGGCCCGACAGGTTTTCATGGAGGATTAGAAATGAATGACACTGCTTATAGTGATATACCTTTACAGCTGCACTGCATGATTAAGACACACACAAATGTATGTGCATGTACACACACACACACACACACACACACACACACACACATGCTTAATCACACCAGGCTTTTAGTTCCTGTCAACCAAATCCACTCCCGATGCTTTTGTTGGCTTGGGTACAAAGTGGAAGACACTTGCCTGAACCTAAAACTCTGTGGATGGAAAACAAACCTCTCAATCACAAAGCCATGCCTGTGCCTCCTGAGTCAATGAAGTAAAGTACCAGTAATATGCTGGAGACCAACCTTCAACCACCGTCCTTGCTACTTAGCCCTATGCTAATGCGTAGTTGAAAATGTTGAGATTTTCAAGTGCTAAATGTGCAACCCTGTTGAAGCCATTTCCCCTCACTTGCATTGCAATTATTCTTTGGAAAGCCATGAATACACAAACATTCCTCTTCTCTTTAGGTTTTGGGCTGACATAAGAAATGATATAACAACATTGTCCTTCTGTGAATGTATGAAAACCTAACCAAAATCACCACAAAAACATTTGGCGAGATTTGCTGCATCAGAATGGTAGATTAACCCCTGTTGGCATAAAAAAAATGATAAAGTTGGGGTACGAGAACAAGGCAGAGTGATGATGATAAGAGAGGAAAAGCAGGCAACAGTTTAGCAGAAAGAACTGGTGCTTCCGTTCCAACAGAATGTCAGTTTAAATGAAGAAGAAATATAAATATAAAAACATTTTTAACATATTCAGGAGCTTTGGAATTGTATGTTTTAAGTGTTCGTGCAGTGTTCCATTTAACAAGGCACCTCCCCCTCATGCACCGACTGTTGTCAATACTCACTGCTGCACGCCTATTCCAGAATCTATGCAGATTTCTTTCAGAGGAGAAGGGGAATAACACACACACACACACACCGCAAAACAAAAAACGCACAAACATGCACATATACGTTCATACATAGACATTCGACATTAATGGAATTGTCCTGTAAGTACACCGGGGAATAACGGAGGCAGTTGGAAACGTAATTCTTTAAAAACCTAACAGTAAAGAATCGTTGTTATTCTTTTCGACAGCCCTTTGGTAAATTTGGTATGTTTCAGCAGGTAAGACGGAGGAAAATAAAACGAAAAAAAAACAACAAATATAGCAAATACAAAAATCTAAACTTATTGTAGTTAATTGTTCTTGCAAACACAATAACAGAGAATGGTATGAATCAATTTAGATATTTCAAGACTTTCACCAATATCGAAATTTAGCTGAGAAGGAATAGATATATATGCATGTGGAGATGTGTGTATGTATGTATGTATGTATATATACATACATATACACATCCCCACAGACATATACACATCTCCCTACCCACACACATGACCATAGTCAAGTGAATGAAACAAAAGAATACATACACACACAAGTGTATATACATTCATATATACAAACCCCTACATATATAGACACACAACTACACACACATTATATATATATACATAGATACATATGCACACATATATATACACAAACATACAAACACACCTATATGTATACCTACATATACATACCCACATATATACACACACACACATATATATATATACATACCTACATATATAAACACACACACACCTACATATATATATATATATATATATATATAAACACACATGCATATATATATATATATATATATATATATATATATTATATATATATATATATATATATATATATATATATATATACACACACACATATACATACCAACATATATATATACATATATACACACATACATGCTTACACACATCATCATCATCATCGTTTAACGTCCACTTTCCATGCTGGCATGGGTTGGACGATTTGACTGTGGGCTGGTGAACCAGATGGCTGCACCAGGCTCCAATCTGATCTGGCAGTGTTTTTACAGCTGGATGCCCTTCCGTATGCCAACCACTCAGAGTGTAGTGGGTGCTTTTACGTGGTACTGGCAACAGCCATGCTCGAAATGGTGTTTTTTACGTGCCAACTACACAGTAGCCAGTATAGTGGCACTTGCAATGACCTCACCCGAATATTTTTAATGTCCAACCGGCCCAAGTGCCAGTAAGGTGACGTTGGTAATGATTTCGCTCGAATGGTGCTTTTTACACGCCACCAGCACGGAAGCCAGTCAGATGCTCTGGCAATGATAACACTCAGATGGTGTTCTTAGCGTTCCACTAGCACGGATGCCAGTCATCAAATTTGATTTTGATTTCGATTTCACTTCCTTCAACAGGTCTTCGCAAGCAGAATTTAGTGTCCAATGAAGGAAAGGTATGCACAAGTGGGCTGGTTACATCCCTGGAATATACCATGGGTTATGGTCTTCATTTCTTGCAAGCTTATGAATGTCCTCAGCAGTCACGGCCCATGTTTCACTACCATGTAGCATGGCTGTTTCTACACATGCATCATACAGTCTACCATTTACTCTGAGTGAGAGTGCCTATGTAGGTGGCATGTAAAAAACACCATTTGAGCATGGCTATAGCCAGTACTACCTGACTGGGTCTCGTGCCGGTGGCACGTAAAAGCACCCACTACACTCTCGGAGTGGTTGGCATTAGGAAGGGCATCCAGCTGTAGAAACACTGCCAGATCAGATTGGAGCCTGGTACAGCCATCTGGCTCAACAGTCTTCAGTCAAACTGTCCAACCCATGCCAGCATGGAAAACAGATGTTAAATGATGATAAACACATATACATACCTACAGACACACACATATATATATATACATACCTACACACACACTCACCTATATATATATATACATACCTACACACACACTCACCTATATATATATATAATATATATATATATATATATATATATATATATACATATATATGTATATACATACATACCTACACACACACGCATATATATATATATATATATACATATATATATATATAATATATATATATATATATATATATATAGGCACACACATATACACACACACACACATATATATATATATATATGAAATAAATAACATGCTTTCCATGAATTAAAAAAAAAAGGTAACAAGAAAAAATGCAATCTATCCCAGTGAATCAGTAAGGTATTTCCAATAGGTATAAAAGGTTTCTGTTACTGGGAATGATTCTGAAAATAGATTCCTTGAAACCAAGTCTTGTTAATTGGAGATGGAATTTCCAATAACAGTTACTGTACAACAGGATTCATGGACACTATCAACAGGTAAATAGTTATAGTGAAAGATAATCCTTTCATGGTATATTTAGCTTTTCTTGACCAATTATACCCCTATTTTTCAGTGAGTTGATGGACCCTTAAAATGTTTTTTACCTATTTGCATGTTTTATTCATTTATTTATTTTGCAGAAAAGTGTTGCAATATTCTAAAATTTAAAGTGGGTGAGAGATGCCCCCAAAGGACCACCTGTCCCAGGCTTTACCTTTGAGAGAATGAGACCCCAATGCAAAAAGCTAATGAATCACTGGCCAATCACAATGTGTCCCTTTTCTTCACAGAGAGGCCTGTATCCCCTCATGGTACTTCTTTGCAGCTAGAAGGACTGTGTGTAACACTATGGGATTTACATTGTACCAATTCACTTAGATGTATCATGTACAGGTACCAAACCAAGTGGGAATGATGTTAGCTGGAATACACCTGCTGACTATCCAGGGGACATACATCTTTCATTCATTTGAATATAGAACAGTGGACATTCAAAACCTTCCAAAACTGGAAATATTCACAGGTTCGACATTTCATCTCTGCAATAAAACTGAAACTATGAAAGTTGCATCAACAGATTTTCATTTCTGTCTGCCACAGACATGTTTACCTCAAACTAGCTAAGAGTCATAGGAAGGAATAAGAAAAAAACGAAAAAGCTGGGCCTTACAAATACACTAGAAGGGCTGTAAACTGAGCCTTACAGCTACACTATGGCCTAAAGCTTAATATTAACCATAAACTTAGAATATATCATAAGAATATCCATAGAAGTTAGCTTCCATTGGCAATATTGATGAGGTTATGATCAACAGACCAAATAACCAGATGGTATAGAAGACAAAGAGAGGACAAATAGAGAAGATGATATGAGTACAGAGACGAAGAAGAAAGAGAAGTGTGCATGTGAGAGAGAGAGAGAGACTAAGATGTGTGTGAGACAGAGAGAGATACAGAAAGACTAAGATGTGTGAGAGAGAGACGTGGTTTGAAGAAAGTGTTTGGCTTAGATATCTAAGTGTGTGTGAGTATAACTGTCCAAATAGTAAAATTACATGGAACTATATTGATTTCCAGCAGAGAAAAGGCATCCATCAGTAGAAATCATGTTCTATCAGTGAGGTGAGAAGATCAGAATGACGTTTCATTGGAGAAGGTGGGTGGAGAAGGTGGGGGGGAAAGAACATGCAAAAACATGGAGAGAGGGAAATTATGAGAAGAAAAATCAAAATCTATATTTACAATAAATTGTGTGTGTGCATATATATATATATACATATATATAGTTGTGTCTATGTGTGTGTGTGTGGTGTGTTGATAAACAGTAAGAAAATGACATAAACAGCAAAAAATGTCTCTGAATGTGTCTCAGAAGAAATGAACAAAAAGCTGAAATGGAGCATCGGCAGAACAAAGACCTTGATTATTCCAAAAACTGTTTGTTGTTTCACCATTTTTACCACAATTCTATAAGATAAAAAGAACACAGACTCACCTCCACCCCAAACACACAATTTAACAAATTTTTACACAGAAGAATCCAGAATTTTTCCATCAAGACTATTTTCCTCATCTTGTTTTCACTGAGTCTCAAATTACTAAAATACTCTGGTGAGGTTTTACAGAGGAGGAGGAGGAGGGAGTCTGAAGAGCACATTTTCATCTTTGTTGTTTAGTTTGAGATTTTACTTCTTTTATTCTTATTCTTCTGATAATCTGATTTCGTTAGATGCAAGAAGTGACACTGACCGAAACTCAGAGTGCTTTAATCTGCTTAAATGTGTTTGACAGATTGGTCATCTGACAGGTTTATATCATTTTCAATGAATGCAAATGTCTAGCACAGAATCAAAAGCAACAACAACAACAACAGCACCACTACCACTGAAATTAATAATACCACCAACTGCATGTAATAATGCCAACAACAGTAATAGATCTACTTAGATATGACATGCCAGGGACACGTAAAAGGCACTCATGCTGCTGACATGTTAGAGGCACCCATGCTGGTGACACGTTAGAGGCACTCGTGCCAGTGACACATAAAAGGCACCTGTGCTGGTGATACATTAAAGGCACCCATGCCAGTGTCATGCTTACAGCACCCAGTACACTTTATGGAATGGTTGCTGTCAGGAAGGGCATCCAGCCATAGAACCCAAGTAAAGACAGACTGGAACCGGGTGCAAGCTCTCTGGCTTACAAGTTCCAGTCAAGCTATCTGACCCCATGCCAGCATGGACAACTGGCACTAAATGATGACGACGATCAGGAATTAACAATACCAATAACACCATTACTAATACCAACAATACCTTAATAACACAACCATCATCGCCAACAACACCACCACTACCACCATCACCAACAGCAATAATATGACCAACAACACCATTACTACACCATAAATAATCAACACAAACAATAACAGAAACAACAATAGCAACAACACCACTACCAGCAACAACAAAGCAATGCAGACAATAAAGATAATGAAAGTTGATGGAATTTTTTGAGTTGAGAAAATGTGATTAGAAAACTATGAGATTAATCAAAGATGGTTGCAATTGTTGAATGGAGAATGTAACAGCATCGTTTGTTGCAACTGTGTATCTGCACATTGAGTCTTTTTACTCTGCTAGCTTCATCATGCAGCAGAGCCAATCACAATAAAGTGCACATAATCTACCGCACACTAATTAGATGTAATTATATAGTAAATGTGCAGATGCATATCTGCAACATATTGCATCAAAGATTTGAGTAGGTCTGCGGTGTTTTTAGATGTGGCAATATCACAGAGTTGATTGATAGTTTCAGAATATATAAACACAAACACATATAAGATATACAGATATGCACTTAATATACACACACACACATGTCAACTGCAAGACAATGCAGCGGTACCACCAACTGCACCACCCACAAATTTCAATGGTATGGTCATGTGATGTTAGTGAAAGGAAGTGAAGAGAGGTTGGTGGTTGCGTTATGGACATGTGATGGTAACTAGTGTAGAGGTAGGTGATGGCAGTACGGACCAGTAACAGTAGTGAATGGTAGCTAGAGCAGAGCTTGGTCAGTGAAGACTAACTGTTTGCTATGTTAAAACTAACAGACAATCGAGAGAAGGAAAGAAAGATGGCTTTGGAAATTGTTCCAATTAATGCCATCAAAGAAAAACAAACCAAAAAGCATGTTGGATGATACTAATGATGATAGTAATGACAGCACAAATCACAAATGCAGAGGAACATACGCACATACATACATACATACATACATACACATACATACATACATACATACATACATACATACACATACATACATACATACATACATACATACATACACTTACTGATATATATGGTGCACAAGACTATACAATATCATTTGTGTATAATGAATAGGGAGTTAACAGGGTTGTTGTTAATTTAGCTGGAAGATGTTACCAGCCAGGGTGGGGAGTACCGAGGAGAGAGAGAAAGAGAAAAGAAAAAACCATTGAGGCGCTATTAATTAAAGGGAAGTTTCATGTAAGACAGGTACGTTAACGAACAGGTAACAAAAAGGCCTGGAATTATGTAGTGCCTAACGATGGTCAAATTAGTTAAACTAAAGCTGTAACATCTGAAGCGGGAGGAAGAAAGGGGAACTGAAAAAGAAGAAAGACTGATAAATGAAATAGCGCTTACGAGTTTCCATTAATGAGAAATGTGGAAGAAAGAAAAAAGAGTGGAAATAACCAATAAGTATAAACTAAATGACTAATTTAGAAATGGGTGGGGTTTTTTTGCTTTTATCTCTTTTAAAGTGCTACAACATGGCCTCAGTAGTGACCAAAACAAATAACAGAATAAAAAGAAAACTGATGAGGTGTACGGCAAAATAAAATGACCAAAGAGGCAAAGTAGTGAGTTGTTTATTTATATGTTGACCATTCAAAACCATCCTAAGTGTATTGCTGTTGTTTAGGCACAGGACAACTCTACGGCCAAAGATGTTCCAAATAGTCACATCCTGTCTTTTATACATACATACAGCACAGACTATGTTTAAGATGGTCAACTGCAATGTCTGCAACATGTAACTGCCATTTCTGTTGTATTCCTCAGCAACAACCTTCATCCTTCATCACCTCACTTCATAACATCCCTTCATTTAATGAAAGGGTAGGAAAAGGGTAGCAGCAGGATGGCCATTTTTATCTGCAGAGAAATTTTAAGATAGGCACAGTAGCTGTAAGGTTAATTTACTGAACTTCTTGATGCTGTGGTCATCAGTTCAGATCTTATTGCAGCCAGTGTATGAGTGACTCCCTTCAGCAAGGTCCATAACTCTGCTCTGTCCAGCTAAAGGAATACAAAGCCTCAATCCTACTTTACAGTTGAGTGGGGAGAGATAACATCCCTGCTATAAAAACAGCTGTTTCAATATTTCTCTATCTGTGTGTGTGAGCTCACTCATGGTTCAGTGGTTAGTGATAAGGACATCACCATTTAGCTCTAACAGCAAATGTTCCAACAATATATATATATATATATCATCATCATCATCATATATATATATATATATATATATATATATATATATATATACATACACATACATACCTCATTATAAAAGAGAGAGATAGGGGTAAATGTGTGATGGTGACTGAGGAGACTGTGAAATGGGTTACTTGAATGAGAGTCCATGGTATAGGTGTATGTGCATGAGAAGGGGGAGAGAGAGAGAGAGAAAGAAAGAAAGGTAAAACGGGTGTAGGAGTAGAATGGACAGTTAAGTATGATTTATTGATATAATAAAACTCAATAACCACAACATTTAATGATCTGTTGTCACTGATAGCCTCCTACACTACCACCGCCACGATTATTACATCATATACTCTCTCTCTCTCTCTCTCTCTCTATTACATCACGACCACAGCCACGACTATACACCAACATCATATGACTATCCCCACACCACCAACACCACCACCACACAACATCGTCCATATATAATGAGTGTTCTTAGTCAATTGGAAATTTATATGTAGCTCTGTGTGTGTGTGTGTGTGAGAAGATTGAGCCATGACAAGAGAGAAAGAGAAAACAAAAAGAGGATGATGAAGAGGGAAAGGAAGAGAAAGGCTGAGAAATAGAGAGATTGGGAGCCTTCACTGCTGTCATTATGATTATTAATGTAAGAAATCATTCGTAGTATTGGCAATGGAATTGCAGAATAGTTAAGAGCATAGAAAAAAAATGCCCTGGCATATTTGCTCCAGCCCTTTATGTACGGAGGTCAAACCCAACCAAGGTCAACTTTGCCTTTCATCTTCTCAAAGGTGAATACGATACAGTAACTAGTCAAGCAGAGGGGTCAATGGACCAACTGCCATCCCTCAGAATTTACTGACCTTGGACCTAAATTATGAACACCATCACTTTTAGCAGTGTTGTTAGATTTCTGAATTTGAGGCATTGTCAAAAGTGTGTATTCACAGCCACTAACACTGCTTGCTTCATGTTCTTGCTTGATGAGGCTGGAGTCATCCTAGGTTAATAGCACCAAGACACCATCATGCAGAGACAATCATGCAGGGCCACCAGTGCTCTCTATCACTGGCAGCCCCATGTCAGCCCCTCTGCATCTTCCAAGGTGACGTCGAGCCTCTGGAGTCCTTTCCCAATCATGTCCAGCCATCTTGTGCGGCACCTGCCTCAAGCCTCTTCCAACCTGCAGCTGCTGTGTCGAATGAGAGTAAAGCCCTGGTAGGATGATCTGGTGGGAGACAAAAGATGTGTCCATAGCAGCACATGCAACAGACAGCTATAAGGTTTACTCATGTATATTGGTGGTGATGACAAATTTCATCGAAGCACAAAACAGAAATGCTTCTGGTGTTCCCACTGGCCACTGCTAGGATCATTTTTGTCTCCTTCTGATATATATACTGTGTTCTTAAACATAGCATGTCCATAAGACATGTAATTTCTGGACAAATACAGCACCAAATTCACCTTTCAACAATGTATTTATATTACGTATGATACATAAAAAGCTATTTTAATCTAATATTGCTTCTGTTACAAGTGACACACACAGATACAGACATGTGTATGTGTGTTTGAATGCAACAGAGAATATTTTAAGAATATAGGTATTTGGATATTTAATAATGTAGGAATGTAGAACATCTCAGAAAAGTAGAATGTAAAATATTTAAGATCACAAGGAATGTGGTATCTCCAGAAATATAGTAAAAACATTAGAAGGTCGATAAATTCTTTAGTTTAAAAGATATAAAACAAATAATTCTTAACCCTAAATTGAACACATAGAAAAAAAAAAAATAATCTTCATCAGGAAAACAATTAAAAAGGATTGGCATTTCTTAGAATAATCTTTGATTTGTTTTCCATTTTATATTTTACACATAGTGGGGAAAAAAATATATATAAAAGAAGAAAATTTCAAAATTGTTTCTTTTTGTAGAAATTTTTGAAAATCTATTTTTTTTCCCCCACAATTTCAAAAGTGAAAAAAAAAGTCTAAATAAAGAAACAAACACAGAACTGTTTTCTTTTATTCCTAAATTGGTGCCGATGTTTACTTAGAATGCTGGTTAATCATCATATCTGCTTTGAACATGAGTTTTTATCAATAAGCACTCAATTCAGCTATGGAAGTGAAATTGTGTAAGTTTTTGAGTGGTGTTGTCAATAAAAGATGGGTAGTTGTAATGATTTTCTCAAAGTTTAACCAGAGAACATTAAAAAAAAATAATCAATTTAAGGATTTATCATATTTTCTTAGCAACATTTCACCAAATATTGAAGATCAAGGATGATGGAATGGGACAAGAGCTGTAGCGAAACAAACAATATTTAAAAAGGATTTTAATAATACGATGAAAGCCACAGAAATGGTTTACTTCATCAACAACAGGGAAGAACGTATATTGGAAGAGGAAATTGTTTTATAAAGTAATTTAAAAGCCGGATTTGGAGAGCAGCCAGAACAAAGAATCTTGTGAGGTGTCAGAAATGATGAGATGAAAAAGATAAATAATCTGACAAACTGAAAGAAAAATATAAATCAAGGAAGAAGATTGTCTTAAGTGACGTTAAGACACAACTGTCACCGTGGTGTAACACTAAGTGTAACTGACAGCAGTAACTATGACAACTAAAACTGGTCGAGTTATAGCTCACTGTAACGGCAGTCGTATCTGTGAAACGGACATTAAAATATAGATGTGACACAGAGGATGAATGCAACACAACAGTAACACAATAGTAACTGTGGCTGTAAAATTTATTATTATGACAACATCTACATGGTTATGGAGGCAGCTAGAAAACGCAGTGAAATCTCAAATCACTCTAGTGTCATGAAAAACAGGCATAGCATGATGAACATACAGCATGTCTGGGAAAATTATAATAAAAGTCTTATATTGAGAAACACAATGATATTGTTAGAGTGGATAGGAAACCCTGATTTATGAGTTTGTAGCCCAACAACTAAATCACTGAAGCACCTCATTTCCAATAATAATAATAATAATAATAATAATGATGCTGGTCTTTTCCTAGGATTACAGCCGATGAAAAGACCAGGCAAGAGCTGACTGTTGTCTAATCATGGATGATCTACAGCTCTATGGCAAGATTCAAAAGATTTGGATAGCTTTGTCTTTAAGTTTAGTTCAAATCTTGCCATTCTTCATACTAGCCATGTACTGGTTAGCTATCTCCTGGTCTTTTCATAGGCTATAATCCAAAGAAAAGACCAAGAGGATGGTGGTGGTGGTGGTGATGATGAAGAAACAAGTAAAAAGATAAAAGATACAGTAAAAGAGAATCTCTCTGTGACAAATGCTCTGTACCAATGTCAGAAATCATTATTATATTTATTATTAGCATCATCATCATCATTAAGGCAATGAACTGGTGGAATCGTTAGTATGTCAGGTAAAATTCTTAGTAGCACTTCTTCCGTCTTTACATTCTGAGTCCAAATTCTGCCGAGATCGACTTTGCTTTTCATCCTTTTAGAGACTATTTGTAATGGTGTTTTCTCTTCCACCACACATCCTTCTTTCAGGCATGATGACTTCCTTATCCATGTTCTTCCCCATTTACCTTCTTCTGATATATTGATCCTGTGCTGCTACAATTGAGCTTTCTGTCTCTTTCTTGACCACCCCTTACTTTAGCCAATAAAATGACTTCCCATCTTAATGTCCTTTGAAACTTTGAAATAGTCTCTAAAAGGATGAAAGGCAGAGTCGATCTCAGCAGAATTTGAACTCAGACTGTAAAGACAGATGAAGTGCAACTATGAATTTGGTCTTTTCTTTGGATTATAGCCTATGAAAAGACCAGGAGATAGCCAAACCAGTACATGGCTAGTATTTACTAACCCATGAAGAATGGCAAGATTTGGTGCTTACAATCTAAACAAGTCATGGATATTGGCAGGACTAATGTTAACAAAAATATAACATATATACTATATCTTTCGCCTATTACTTATTTCAGTCATTAGACTGCGACCATGCTGGGGCACTGCCTTGAGGAATTTTTAGTTGAATGAATTGACCTCAGGACTTACTTTTTTGTTAAGCCTGGTACTTATCCTATCGGTCTCTTTTGTTGAACTGTTAAGTTATGGAGGACATAAACACCAACACCAGTTGCCGAGCAGTGGAGGGAGACAAACACAGACACACACACAACAGGCTTCTTTCAGTTTCTGTCCACGAAATCCACTCACAAGGCTTTGGTCAATCTGAGGCTATAGTAGAAGACACTTACTCCAAGGTGCCATGCAGAGGGTCTGAACCTGGAACCATGTGGTTGGGAAGCAAGCTTGCCTGCATCTGTATATTAACATTGATAGAATAAATTTAGGGAGGAATGATAGGGGAGAGTGAATGAAGTAAACAGAGAAATTATAACATCCATACCTTTCCTCCTCAAGGAGACTAGAGACAACAACCACAGTAAAAGGGTTAATAGTGGAGTAGGGGTGGACACAGAGCCCAACCTAGGACCACTCTCCCCACAAAGTACTCATCTATCTATGGCATTCACACAACGGGCTTAACACAGACTAAATTAAGATGAAGTGGATTAAATACAACAGTAACAACAATGGAATCAATGTCAACATCAATAACAACAACAGTAAAAAACAATAAAACAACTAATAAGAAAGTTAATGAATGTAACAAATTATGGTAATGAAGGCAAGCAGGTGCTTATCAAATTATTTAGAGATCTCTTTTGGTCTCTCTTTCTGATTGGTAATTCCTTTAAGTAGTGGCAGGCAAGAGAGGGAGGGGTTGCTGTGTAATGATTACTGGGGTGGGGGTGGGGGGCTATTTTTTGTTTACATCAGGGAGATTGCAGATGTACTCAGAGGGTTTATGTGATAGTCAGGAAAGGTTGTGGTTGTGGTAGTAGTAGCGTAGTGGTGTTAGCGATAGTTGTAGAGTGGTGCTTATAATGGCTGTGATGGCACCTAATGTAAGGGGTGTGGCACGTTTAAGAAATAACAGTTGGGTGTATACATGACAAGATGATGGAGTGTATACAACAAACAATATAATATTGGTTTCAAATTTTAGCACAAGGCCAGCAATTCCAGGAGAGAGATCAAGTCGATTACAGCAACTCCAGCGCTCAACTGGTATTTATTTTACTGAAAGGATGAAAGGCAAAGTCAACCTCGGTGGAGGATGAGCTCGGACGAACCACACTACGTAATAATGATCTCAAATTTTAGCACAAGGCCAGCAATTTTGGAGGAAAGGTAAGTTGATTAAATCAACAACAGTATTCAGCCAGGACTTATTTTATCAACCCTGAAAGGATTAAAGGCAAAGTCAACTTTGGCAGAATTTGAACTCAGAACATAAAGATGGATGAAATACCACTAAGTATTTTTGGCCAGCATGCTAATGATTCTGCCAGTTCGTCACCTTACCAATATAATATTGCATGTATGACTGCTATCTGTAAGTATTGTACTAACAGTACCACCAATTTACATCTGCTTGACATTATAGAATGAGTTGGACTGACTGTCACAGTCATAGACTTTTCCCAAATCATAGATAGGTAGCTGAATGGATGATATACATTATAGAGGTTTCTCCATCATCACAACTATCATTATAATTCATTCCCAATTTTTCCCTAGGCCCACATTGGTTAAACAGATCTTGCCCAACACAGCAGTTTACCACTTGTCTATTTTCTCCTTTGACAGATTTGGTCTTTTCTGATTAGCTTCTTCCCCTCCTGGGTCTTCCTCTACTTCAGGTACAATCCACTTGGATAAGTTAATATTTTTTTGCTCAAATCTCACTCTCCTGCATCTCTGCTAAATGCCCAGACCATACATGGTTGTGTGGTAAGAAGTTTCCTTCTCAAGCACATGGTTCCAGGTTCAGTCCTACTGTGTGACACCTTGGGCAAGTATCTTCTTTTATAACGTCAGGCCAATCAAAGCCTTGTTACTGGATTTGGTATACAGAACCTGAAAGAAGCTCATTGTGTATTTGTGTGTACATATGTAAGTCTACATGTGTGTGGGTGTGTGTGTGTATGTGTGGATGTGTGTGTGTATTTGTGTGTACATATGTATGTCTACATGTGTGTGTGTGTGTGTGTGTGTTTGTCTCCACACCACCACTTGACAACTGGTGTTAGTGTGTTTATGTCTCCCTAACTTAGCTGTTCAGCAAAAGAGACCAATAGAATAAGTACAAGGCTTTAAAAACTAAGTCCTGGGGTCAATTCATTTGACTAAGAATTCTTCAAGGTGGTGCCCCAGCATGGCCACAGTCTAATAACTGAAACAAGTAAAAGATACCAGTGCCGCCTCCTCCATTCCATACTAGATTTCTCTTTTACCCAGTTTTTCTCTCAATTCCTTTATACTCCGTTGTTCTCACATCCAGCAAAGAATACTTGCTTCATTTCTTTTCCACCTTTCACACATCCTTTCTATTCAATACCCACATTTCACACCCGCATAACATTACACTTTCTGCATGTACACATCTATCTATCTAGCTGTCTTTCTATTTATCTATCTGTCTATCTATCTGTCTATCTATCTGTCTATCTATCTACCTACCTACCCAGCTATGCATGTATGTATGTATCTATTACCTATCTATATTTATCAATCTATCACCTATCTATATTTATCAATCTATCACCTATCTACACAAATATAACTATCTAACATTAAATAAATCTGTAACTTAACCATATGCATTGAATTCTTTCTCAGTTAACATTTTGTAGTTAAAAACTAAGTTATTCTCTGTGTGTGTGTGTGTGTGTGTGCATGCATGCATGCGCCTATGTGCATGTAAACGAGAGGCTGTATTGTGTTAAACACACAATAATTGCGTATAATGAGAACATTCAGTAGGACAATGATATTGACATTCCAGTTGAATGGAAAGTAAATTGAAATAAAAAGGAAGTAGGCAGCAGTTTGGAATTGTATTGTATATCTTGGAGGATAAGGAATCTGTCAATGGTAGAACACAAGAAATATTCAGTATCACTGACAGAAAGAATTTCCTCTTGCTATTGATTTCAATTAGATTCTCATTAGCTATACCTCACCCCCATCACCCACCACTCTACCTTGTTAAACCAGCAGTTAGTTAGCCCCACCCCTGATTCTAACAGGAGGGGGGAAAGACCAACATAGTCTCCTTCTTTTGTTGTTATTTCTCCTAAAGATCCTTTCCCCATTTCACTCCTGTATCTCCTCCATATTTGTACATTCTTCCTTTTAATAACATTCGCCTTTAAATCCCACCTCTCTCTACCTATCAACTATTTCTTTCCACTAATTAATTCATTTAGATAACTAACTCAGCCTCTTTCAATCTAACCATCTCTCTACCCATCTTTATCTAGCAATCTTCAATTTGAACACACCTGTTTGTTATTTAAGGTGTGTTAATATTTTTTTTTTTCTTCTCCAATGTTTTTATCTAAATCTCTTGAAATGAATTCCTGCAATGATAATTTCAAAATTTCCACATTATTAACATCAACTCCCTTAACAGCTTCAGATTTTGTTTTCTAACTTAGATGCAAAGAACACAAGACAAAATACAGTCATGTTGTTGAGTGTGGATGCAAAGACAGCAAGAACTGGTTCAATCCAAGCAGGGTGTGTCTCTCAAATCTTCATCAGAATCATTTATAATTTTTTTAAAAATCTGTCTGAGAGTTTCTTTTATTATTTATTGTTCTTGCTGCTGCTGAAGTGGTGGTGGTTGTCATTTCTCACTGGAATTAAAATCAATTTGTCATCAAAGAACTTACTTATTCTGAAGTTAGAATTACTTCTTTTAATCCGGTTGACCTATTTCTCTCTGTCTGTAGACAATATTGCAGGAAGTAAGAAGCAACGGATCATTAAAACAAACTGAAAGCTCTCTTAAAAAGACTTTCTTAATTACAAATTACGATTTCTTCAACAAGACACCACAGAAAATGTTGAATAACTTGTATATAAGAATCATAATTTGGTAAATCTGACTTTGCTAGAAATTAGGAAACACCCATAATAGGCAGAAATACTGAAACACACACATTTACACATTTCAAATGCCTATAATTACATGCACATGAAATAAAATACACACACACACACACACACACACATACATACTCTTTACACCCAGATAGGAACACATAACCTGACAACATACAAACACACACAAAGTACATAAAAAACATGAAATACACATATAGACATACTCTATACACTTACGCACATACATACACAGAAACTGTGTACATAGATACACGCATATCTGTGTACATATATTTTTTTATCCTTTACTTATTTCAGTCATTAGGCTTAGGCCATGCTGGGGCAGAGCCTTGAAGAATTTTAGTTAAATGAATCAACCCTAGGGCCTTTAAATACATACACGTATACTATTTTATATACAGATTATGTGTGTGTGCGTGTGTATCTGTGTAATTGTGTGTATGAGTGTGTGTTGTGTGTGTGCATGTGAGTGTACGTGTGTGTGTGTGTGTAGGTGTATGTGAACAAGGGGTTTGAGTGGAGGTATAAGTGTGTTTTTGTGCACGTATGCACGTTCGTGTGTGTATGTGCATGTAATTGTGCGTATGTGTATGTGTGCATGGGGTTGTGTGAGGAGTATATGTGTTCCTGTGTGCGTGTGTGTGTGTGTGTATCTGCCCATGTATGTGTAATTGTGTGCGTGTATGTATCAGTGTGTGTTGTGTGGGAGGTATGTGTGCATGCATGTGCATGTGTGTGTACACATACACACACACATATATATATATGCAAATGATGTGTGTGTGTGTGTGTGTATGTATATATATATATATACATGATAGATCGCTTGCCACTACACATTCTTTATTTTCTCTCCTTGTTCCTTTCTGTGGAAGAGCGTAGGCTCGAAATGTTAAAGACTTTTTCACTTCCCGAGCGTTATACTAATACATCTGTTTGTTGTCTACACCACCTGTCTTCATCTTTTGTTGTTTTTTTTGTGAATTCTCCCTATATATATATATATATTAGTATATATAGACAGTTATATATTAGTATATATAGACAGTAGATACTAATAAGTGGCTCTTAACAGGGACACAGTCAAACATACTACACAACCTAAACACAATGTCAACTGAAAACAAGTGTGTGTATGTGTGGGCGAACTCTAGAGAATTGTGTGTTTGTATGGACCAAAACAGAGCAGTGGTTATGTGTATATAGACCAACTATAATGTGTGTGTGTGGATCAGTTGGTGGACTATGTGTGTACCATTAGTTGGTGAAACATCTTCATTGCTAGCAATGATGATGAAAATGATGATGACCACAACAATGGCAGTAGTGGTTACAGTGGGAGGGGACAACAGTGGTAGTGGTGGTGGCAGAAGCAATGGTGTCAAGAGGAGTTATTGCAGGTATAATGTGGATGGTGGTGGTTCCAAAAGCGATGATGATGATGATAGCAAATACATTTGTTGCAACTAATCATTAAAAAAAATTATTCAATTTTAAAAGCATCAAATATGACAAAAGGAATGGACAACCATTATTATCATCATTACTATCATCACATGTAACACTACCACCACCACAACCACCATTACAGATAACATCTCAACCACTACACCACCAATGCATCACACAACCTGTACCCCCGCCCCCCAGGCACATACATACACATGTGCCATCACAGCATCACAACCTTGCCCATCTCTAATACAATTACCTCCCACAACAACACAAACCACCAAAGCCTTGCCCACCACTAACAACCCCTCCACTCCACTATCGCGATCACCACACTGTAGGAGAAAGTTGAGAACATTGAATACCCACCATGATGAAACAAAACAGAAACCATTTATTTTTTTCAGTGAATAAAGACTGTAATTATGAATCAGTTAATGGGTTTTAAAAACGTTACAGTAGGAAGGCAATTGAGAAGCAGCAGTATGGATGCAGTAGAGAGGCAGCGGAATATTGTGAGAGTGCAGCAGGAATGGTTGGACTTTACAAAACAGGCCTTCAAAATAAGAGAATTTTTATAAAATCAAATAGAACACACAGACACATCCACACACACACGTGGTGTGAGTGTGTGTGTGTGTGCACACATATATATATATATACAAACACACACACATACACACAATAACATGTACATGTATACACAAACATACATACACCCACATCCACACACAGTTTGTATTCTTTGCAAATCTGTTCTTTTTGTTTTCAAGGTATAAAGAGGGGGAAAAAAAAACACCCCGCATCAAACTCAATTGAACACAACTCCTGAACATGATAGAAATATTTATCAAACAAAAAAAAAATCAAAAAAATCGCAGAACTAATCACAGTAGAAGGTTTCATTCAGAACATCAAATACTGATTCCAAGTTTTAATTTCTTCAAGTAAAATTCATTGAGGAGATGATTCGGATAGAAGAGGTGGAATTGAAATCACCACCCTTATCATCGACCGCCGAGCTTTAAACTTGTTATTTCCTGCCTCTCAACAGTGAAAATTAGCAGAAAAAAACAAAATATATTAGTAATGGAATATTAGACAAGAATATCAGAAATGTGTTCCTTCATCTAATTGACTGTATAAAAGCCAGGATCATGTTTGTCAAAACAACCGTTTGTAATTGTATTGTGAGCCTTACAAAATGATCCCCTTGAGTTGGTGACGTTTTTATGCAAACCAAAACAATTATTCAGACTTTAATATCATTGATTTAAGCAAATTATTTCGTTTGATGTCAAAGAGTAGTATAGAAAGGAGGAGTATTCACAAAAGAAAGCTAGGAAGGGTTGTTATTTGGCAGAGGAAATTAAAATAAAAAATAAAGATAAAAAGGCTCTCAATAAAACAGAAACTTTTCTTGGAAGCTAGGTAGATTGTTTTGAAACCAGGTTAAATATGTAATAAAAAGCTATCAGCTTGATATACAATCATTCAATCACCATCACTCACCATCATTCAACAATTGTTTCGCTTGCATTGAATTATATCAGTTTATCAACTGTTACTATGGAAGAATTAAAATAAATAATTGCATGGATCTAAGCATTTAAGGAGTGGAGCATATATTTTCTTCTAAGTCAGACTGCCCCGTGGCCCCAGCAGATAAAATAGAAAAGGCATTGCTCAAGAGAATGGTGAGAGATATATGCTGGAACAGCCACTGATTCGCAGGGCTTGCACTTGCGGACAGCCAACACCATCAAAAAGGAAAAAGAAAAAAGGTTAAGGGAGTAACCCACCTCCCCAGAAAATTTGGAGGGATGAACCCTAAGGCTGATATGAACAGTTATATTTGACCATATATTTGGCATCCTCTGTGGCTCCATGGGTGCTGCAAATGTCTTTCCTTCATGCTGTATCCATGAGTGGAGAGGTGGTAAGTGTACTTGGAGCTAGGAAGTTGCTTCTGGAAACAGCCCAACATCAGCAGAGGTGGTTAAGTTACAGTCTCTGCAATTCCACCAATCAACAAAGAAAAAGATCAACCATTATGATGTACTGTACACTCCCCCTCCACTGAATCTGTTGACCCAAACTGACACTGCCCTCCCCCACTTCACACTGGCTCAAAGTTTCCCCCACACTCTCCCACCATTGCCCCTCACCCATTCTGTAATAAATTTTTTCACCAAAACATCTCAAAAGCTACATTCCTCAAACCATACTAATTCAAATGAACCAAAGACAGAGCCTGTATGTCCATATTCAATCTGAAATAACAGCTAAAGGTCCCTCAAATCACACATCACCATGTTAGAATTAGATAATGTGACCCTGGGTTTCATACATACAAGGAAAAAAATTGGGATGGTTATGGATGGAAACATTGATTGATCATAGTTCTGCTGAATCAGAGCATTATCCTTATTAAACTTTTAGAATCTGATCATTCAATATAAAGAAGATACTTGTTTGGTTTACATTAATTCTTTGAGGAAATGAAATAACAATTCAACCATCTGTATACATTGAGAGGTTGACAGAATTGGTAACAGTTTCTTTTATTAATTCATTTGTGTAATGGTTTGATCTGGAAGAAGGAGCTACGTCTTTAGGCCTCAAACTCTGTGCAAGATAGGGGAGACTGATGTATTAACATTTCTCTTGAAGCCTTGCATTTTTATAGCAAGTAAAAACATGTCGGGGGAGAATTCAAAAAGACTGTCATTGTGAGGAGGAGGGACTGGACAGAAGAGTTAACATGGTGGAGTAAACAGTATGGGTGATGAGAGGAGGAGGAGGAGAGATGAGAAAAGGAGGAGGAGGATTTGAAAAAGAGGAGGAGAGACGAGAGAGAGGAGGAGAGACGTGAGGGAGGAGGAGAGACGTGAGGGAGGAGGAGAGATGTAAGGGAGGAGGAGAGATGAGTGAGCTGGAAGTACCAGAATAGAAATCGCAAAGACCAATCCCCAATAAAGAATAGAGACCATTGCTGGTGTATTAGGAGAAAAACCAGAGAGAGAAGACAGGGTATGTTTTTCAGCAAGAGGTTGAAGCACAATGGCAACTGGTTTCAGGTCAATCAGTTGAAGGACTGTACTCTGAGTACAGTCTCGGTGGTTAAGAAGGTCACTTTGCAATTATATAGCTTTGGCTTCACTCCCACTGCACAGCACATTGTTTTCTACAATAGCCCCAGGCTGACCAGTGGCTTATGAGTGAAATTGGTAAACGGAAACTGTGTGGAAACCTGCTGTAAACACGTGTATGAGAGAGAGAGAGAGAGAGTGTGTGTGTGCATGTGTGTGTGTATGTTTTAGTGTTTGCTCTTCCTCCAGTGTTTGGCAATAACTAGTGCTAGTTGGTTTAGGCCCGAGGGACTTCCAAAGTCAACAAAAAGAGACCAATCGAATAAGTTACCAGACTTAAGGAATAAGTTCTGCAGTTAATTTGTTTGACCCAAACCCTTCAAAGTGGTGCTCCAGCATGGCCACAGTCCAATGAGTAAAAGATAAAAGGTAGAGATGTAACAATATTCTCATCAGAAATGCAAGAGAAGTAACCTGCTGTGGGTCTCACGTGAGCTTCGTAGCAGATTAATTGTTGACAAACTATTTTCTGATGTTGAAGAGGAGGGTCATGCTTTTTGATTGTTTTACTTTTTTTTTTCTTTTTTGTCTGGTAAGGAGCTGCAATTATCACAAGGGATCCTTAGTGATAACAGATCAAGCACTTGCAGCAACTGAAAAAATTCTAGTTGCATGCTATTCAGTAAATAATATTTTCTTAAAATATTTAGTGACAGTGTCTTTTGGTAATTAAGAGTGACGATATTAAACCGCGCAGAGTAAATACACATTTAGTGTCAGGTGTCCAG
The DNA here is from genome assembly GCF_006345805.1 of Octopus sinensis. Lineage (NCBI taxonomy): Eukaryota > Metazoa > Mollusca > Cephalopoda > Octopoda > Octopodidae > Octopus > Octopus sinensis. The sequence goes on from NC_043015.1 coordinate 33,619,842, forward strand.
TTTGCATCACAGAACATTAGAGACAAATGAAATGTATTATTGTTTGCAGAGGTGTAAATACCGAAAATCAGCCAGCAGTTTGCTGCTTTATAGGAGAGTGAGTGTAGGGGACATAACCAAGCCTTGAAGTACACTGAAGTCGACAGAGTGTTGGTCAGTGTGCCAACAGTATACACTGCGGATTAGTAATCTGATGGGGACCCACTGATATAAAAGGTGAGAGATGGCTGGAGTAGCTACCTGGGTGGTTCTGCCAGATTAGTTTGTTAAAAAGTTTCGTTGATCGCATAAAAAAATAATAGTTTAAAACACATGTTTCCGGAGCCCACAGGTGACTGATGATCTGGCTTTATGAAAGCCATACTAGTGCTCATTAAAGAGGGAGAGAGATTGAAGGTGGTAGAAGGAATTGTTGTTAATGACCATGTTCATCATATTGGAATTGATTCTGGAAGGGAGTATGGCAGGACAATGGTTGGATGTGACCAAAAGATTATTACTCTTGGGAATGGCACACACTATCTTGTGTATCCCAAGATTGGCATATATATATATATATATATAGAGAGAGAGAGAGGGGGGGGGAATTTGCTAAGGGTATGAACTACACCTAGTATACAATGAAAGGTAAACGGTCAAGATTAGGGGTTTGGCATATGTGCGCATGGTGGTGAGCCTGATGAAATAGAAAGGGATAGTCTAAGAGAAACTATGCACAATTTTTGTCAAGACTTGGTCAATTAGCTAGAACAGGTGCACAACACAATTATCAATTGTGTAGCGAAGCTTAATCTGCCACAGAAGACGTAAGTCACAGTTGTTATATTGTAAACCTGATTAGAGTGTTAGAGCAGATATACACTGAAACGGTGTTGTATGGATCAGCTGTTATTGTTTAACACCAGGTCAATCCTGGTTAAAGAGCCCCACAACATCAATTACATTTTAGCGCTTTTATACATCCACCCTGACGTGTAATCTAGAATTACCTTGTCTGATGTGTTCTTCCTTAATACAGTAATGTGTGATTTAAGGGACATTTGGCGGCTGTACCGAGGAGAGCAGGCAACAAGAGAATTTTGCTCATTATTATCCTCACCAATTTCCAACAACAGTGTGAGAAATATGCACACCAACTGGGATATTAGTTAGAATATACTAGTTAAGGATCACACGCCCGCCAGTAATTGTAAGTGTTCCTTAATCGAAGGTCAACTTTAATCAAGCACATCTATAATTAACTATATTCTAGCCGTAACCAATCCATCTGTCTCAGACAGTACAGTGTGATCCCTTGGCAGCTTGTCCAGTCAGCGGTTGTGTTGCAGATCTGTATATTGGTATTGAACCACAGACCAGAGCGTTCCAATAATGATATAAAAACATTAAACGGTGGATATCAGGGGACATGTGGAAAATATTAAAAAATATTATATAACGAAACATTCGTACGACGACGCACATGCACACGCAAATCTAGATTATATATAGAGATTAAATTGTCAAAGAAGGTCAGACAGGATGATGCAAACAAGAAAATTTCAGCAAAATATCCAAGTGCAAAATATACGAAGAAATAATCACACCAATAAATAATCACAGATATAAAGTCGTAACACACACACAGTGAAGCTTATGGAAAGCAGCAACAGTTTAATGTAAAGGGAGATAAATGTCAAAAGAGCTCTAGAGTTATCTCCCTTGGCAGTAAGCAACTTTATCGATAAAGAATGATAGAAATTGATGGCAATGATAATGATGTTTACAAATGCCGCTATTTTGTAGCGAGTATACAATGTGACCAGAGTTCTACGTTTGAAGCTGTATCACAATACATGACTGAACACCTTAGCTGTTAACTACAAGATGTTAACGGCGCACAGAAGGCATAGAGGTAGGGAGAGACATAGGGAAGCAGGAACTATGAGAAAAAGAGAGTAACACGAATGATGAACAATATTCGGAAGGTAAGAGGAAAGTAGGGAACGAGAGATAAGACGACAGAGGAGAAAACGAGAGAGAAGAAAAAAAGCTGTTCGTAAGTAGGTGTCTTAAGAAATGTAATCTTTAATCAATCAATAAATCTATGTTCCTATACTCCTGCCACTCTAAATTGTCTCCAGCAGAACTATACTGTCCCTGTATTTCGATACACAGGCAAGGAAAGGGTTAAATGGATCAGGTATGAAATAACTTTGGTCTCCATTGTGACTTCCTATGTGACCACTCAGCATTACAGCAAGTGTTTAAGTGCAACTTAAACACCACCGCCAACACAACTCCTTTAACATATATACGCACTGGTGCAAATCTCCTCATAGATCAGGCCCAAGATGTGGTTGACACAGCTATGACACACAAAGCTTGGTGATGCTTGGCATCTTCCTTGCCCAGTCGTTTGTGGTGCTTGCTACATCCAGACATGATCAAGCGGAGGGCGATAAAAATGCGAGTAGGACAATAACAGTAAGCAATGATGTTAAAATACTTTTTTGAAATGTCAAACTACCAAAACCAAAAACCACATTAGGACTTTTTGTTCCATTGATGTTCAAATAAGAATAATCACCGTTAAAAGTCATTTAAATAAAAATAAATATTTTTCACATAATAAATTGGTTGATGATAAATATTTAATTCCTAATTCCATTAATTTATCAAATTTTAATATATTTCACCAATTTTACCTAATACAATTCAGAGACCTAAATTTGGTGTGAAGCAGACATATTTATGATATTACTTATAATAATTAAGTTTCAGTATTTGGTACAAAAATAAACATAGGATTTATTCTTTAATTGTTAGGCCAAGTGAAATGTAGTACTTAATAAGTACAAAGTTTAAATTGGCATATTTATGCAATAAGTCCAAGAATAATCTTACTCTCAAAGGATGTTGCCATTTTTATTGAATTTCAATGAAAAATTATACCATTTCCACTTAATTTACATCGAAAACATTTAATATAATTGTGCTTATTTAAATGACAGGAATATAGTTTATAAAATAAGTAAAAAGTACAAAGGAACAGGATATCAGTGCGCTGCTTTCAAATTTCGACTGGTTTTGATCCAGCTTCACCAAGGTGTTTTAAACAAATAGATTTTGGAAGATAATGGCATTGCACATGCTAAAAAATTTTCCAATTTTCAAATATTTTGAAAATATGTATATTTACTAAATATAAGTATGAGTGAAAGGATAACTTCCACCACCCTCACAGGGTGGTAGTGCTAAGCAGGAATGTGTATTAATACAAGGTTATTCCAGTCCAAATATGCTTGGGGCATATTCATACCTGTGAGAAAGACATGGCATAAAAACACCTAAAATTACCAGAAAACACTTATTTTGCATATTTACAACAACAAAAGAAACAAAACCAAGAAGAAAAATATAAAATACTGATTTCAAGTTTTGGCACAAGGCCAGCAATTTCGGGGAGGGAGTAAGTCGATTACATCGACCCAAGTATTCAACTGGTACTTATTTTATCAACCCAGAAAGGATGAAAGGTAAAGTCGACCTTGGCAGCACTTGAACTCAGAATGTAAAGACAGACGAAATGCTGCTAAGCATTTTGCCTGGCATGCTAACGATTCTACCAACTCACTGCCTTAGGATAATATAAAATATTAGTAAAAGGTAAAAATTAAAAGAAAATTGTTAAAACTCACATGCTCTTTGGCATCGACATCGTCAATATCAAGAGATTTGTTGATAGATGCCGTGGCAACTGTTATGGCATTATTATGACTACTTGCAGGAACTGCAACAGACTGGTCGGCATTGTTGACTGGTGGCGTAGCTGTGCGATGGTTGCCACTTTGGTTATTTTCAGCCAACTCCGGTGGGGGAGGTGGAAGTTCCTCTTCAGTTGGGGATAGAGTTTTCTGTACAAACAACAACAATAAAACAACATTAAATAAAAGGCAGAAAATGTGGCATTGAGATATTCACTCAAATAATTAGTTAATTCCTTCATCATTAAATTAATTACTAATTAAAATTTTTTATGTTGAATGATAATATTATTTACATAAATTTTCATAGGCGTTAGTTATTAAGTTTCTGGGCTAAAAGATGATTTGTTGTATAGAGTATTTTGTTGTGGTCACTATAGCAACATTCTTAACTGAAAAGCAGTACCAATGAGAATCTTCAGGATTCAGATTGCTGCCCCTTACTGGCACCCTGACACTGCTCAACCAGTGGACAGTTCTAAGACAAGACCCAATTATCTAACAACAACTCTATATTCCACTAAAACATTACTTCATAACAAAATATTAACATATCAGTTGTAACCTCACTTGTACCACGCTGAAAATATTCGGGGAACCGGTAAGAGTTGCAGGATGGTAGTGCTAAGCAGGAATGTATATTAATACACGGTTATTCCAGTCCAAATATGCTTGGTGCATATTCAAATCTGTGAGAAAGACATTCACTGTTCATTTTTTCTTGGAGAAAATTTCTCACTATAGACAAAAGGTATAAAAACACCTAAAATCACCACAAAACACCTATTTTATATATTTACACCATTTGCATACAGCAAGAAATTTTCTCCATGACAAAATACAGTGAATGGCTTTCTAACGGGTTCAAATATGTTCCGAGCATATTTGAACTGGTAGGAATATGAAGGACACAACTGTTGTGTGTGTGTGTGGGGGGGGATAGAGATAAGGGGCTACTAGATTAATAATAAACATTTATCTTGTTAAGTGGATCTTCAAGTGGAAAGATAATTAGGGGTAGTTGTAATATACAGTTTGTATATTTCAGACAAACAATTCCATAATATTTACTGATAGACATGTCTCAGTATTATAAAAATGTCTTGAAATATCTTTGTACAGTATCTATGTCAGGTTACTCTCATGTGCTACTGGTAACACGTAACCCAATGCACTGCTTGTTGGGTCTTTGGGTCATTGGTGACTAAAGTGACAACCCACACCAACCTTACTTGGTAAGGAGGGTGATTATTGAATGCCACCCAGCAGAATAAGAAGCAAAATCCAACGAAGGGCAGAAGGACTCAGTAGAGTCAACAGCCATCTGATATTGTGTAGGAAATGGAAATGGAAGTGAAGTGGGGGTGACTAGCTCATACACAGAAAGGTCAATGGAATGAAAGAAAGTTACAAGGGCGAGATGGTGACTCAGAAAAAAAATCACCCATATGAAGGTCTCGCAAGTCACATTCTTGTATTCAGTTACTGAAATGATAGCACAACAAATCAAACAGCAGAGTCATGTTTGGAAGTCGACTGTACTGTGAATCCTGACCAATTATTGTTCAACCATGTCAAAGGATGAGGACGAATGATTCCACTTCAGTAAGGCAATATGCTTACTTTGGCACATGTTGTGGACCTTGTAAGGAAACAGTGTATATGCATGAATATAGAATCTCTGTACGGCTGGCACTCCATTTACCATTAACATGGTTGAGAATACAATGTAGGTTGTTAATCTTTGATGCAGCACATTTGCTCATTTATAAGAAAAATAGAAGAAAGAAAATCAAAAACCAACCAAAATTTTTTTTTAAATCTGTTAAATGAAAGACTTACACATGTACTTACACACATACACATACGTACATGTGAGTGTGTGTGTGTGTGTGTGTGTGTGTATTGTAGGATGGGAATAAAAGGGTTGGCATCATGAAGGGCATCCAACTGTCTAAAAAGTCCTATCCAATCCATGCCAGCATAGAAATAAAGGCACAAAACTGCTGTTGATGAAAAACCATAGGATTACCTTAGTGCAGAGGGTATATTTGCTGATCTGGAAATTAAGTTTGATTCTCAATTGCAGCAATTCCACCTATGCTTTGAATGCCCACAGGAAAGGGATAGTCACCTCCAATTCCATTCCCTAAAACCTCTCTGAGATCAATGGGGCTGTCCATCAATTGATGGACACTTCTGATCACAAAAGGTCAAGTAACTGACTATAATACTTGTGTATATGAAGGGGTTAGGTAAGGATCATATATATATATATATATATATTGTTTCATGTATATAGTTTTATACATCTAAAACGGGTATATACATACTTATATATGTATGTATATAGCAACTTCAAGACTTATTGCCAGACAGATTCACACAAAGACATTCAATAGAACGGTAATAAGTGGTCTGCCAGGTACCCAATGCCATTAAAGGTTACTTTTGGAGGGCAGGAAACTTGGAAACACTTTGATAAAAGCATGGAAATTTGAAGTGAATAACAGACTTTTCCACAGACATACACACACACACCACCAACATTATCAACAGCAGTTACACATAAGCATATACATACCACACACAATACACAATCATGAGTTAGTCATAAACACATGCTTACACATATATAGAATAGGGTTCCCTGCCATACGCATACATGCTTCCAGCAACATACACAAACATACATACCAACACTATAGAGAGACTTGCTCTCCCTGACTTTCTTCTCTCTCTCTTTCACACACACACACAAACACACATCTTCCACCTTTAAATAACAAAAACAAAATTTTTTAGCAGACACTGTTAATCTATCACCATCTCTCTCTCCCTCAGCTATGGCCCACGATGGGATAGAGTGACCTACATATTCTATGTCAAGGGTAAGAGCTCACATTGAACTGGCAGAATGAATGTGATGAGATACATATAACTGATTATTACAGTCTGGTAAAAGAGTCAATCAAATCCCAAGAATCTAACCTGAAGGAAATGTTGTAATAACACTACTGAATGTAATAACCACTTAGTGAATGCAGTAATGACAACTAATGATTAAAGAAAAACTGACCTCAATCCATGTGAAATTATCATTATACACATTCCAGTCCCTTATATCTGTTGATGTGGTAATATATTTAGTCAAGGACTCTGGGTGTTGGGAGAAGCAAACTGCAGGATTTGAAGCTAATTTGGACAAATGTAAACACTGCACTCATCCACATTTCATAATTTTAATATGAAATATAAAGGCACAAGTGCAACTGTGTGGGAAGAAGCTTGCTTTCCAATCACATGGTTCCAGGTTCAGTCCCACTGCATGGCACTTTGTGACTGGATTTGGTAGACTCAGACTGAAAGAAGCTTGTCATATATGTGTGTGTGTGTGTGTGTGTGTGAGTGTCTGTCCCCCACCACTGCTTGACAGCCAGTACTGCTATGTTTACATCCCTGTAACTTAACAGTTCAGCAAAAAGTGATGGATTTCTATCCACCAAATTTTGCCGAACTGTTAAGTACCAAACTTAACAGAAAATAAGTACTGAGGTCAATTCATTGAACTAAGAAGTTCCTCAAGGTAGTGCCCCAGCATGGCCATAGTCTAATGACTGAAATAGGTAGAAAATAGATTACAAATTTATGAGTTTACACATGAGTAAATATATATTGACAAAATAAGAAGAAAATGCTTGGAGAATTTTATCATGGAAAACAGAAAGACAATATGTATATTTTTAACTAAACAATTACCTGTTTCTGTCAATTAGGATGACCATATTTAAGCCTGAATAAAATGGAAAAAAAAAAATAGAGAAAAAAAACTGAAATAAATTCAATTGAACATTCACAATATCAGTTCTGGAAGTTCATATATTTTCCTCAGAAAGATCACACTGTGCTATATTTTCTGTCCTGATCGTTGTTTGAGGGTAGCCATGGCTGCAACTAGCAACAACCAGAACAACTGATATTATGAAATTTATTTCAATTTTTTTTTTTCATTTTTTTCCATTTTATTGCAGCATGAAGATGTCATCTTAAATGACAGAAACCGGTAGCTGCTTGGTTAAAAATACACATATTGCTTTTTTGTTTTCTATGATAAAGTTCTCTAAGCATATTCTTTTTCTTATGATGGCAGTTAGGGGAGTCACATCTCACTAAAGTCAACTTTGCCTTTTTTATCTTTTGGAAGTCAATAAAAAAAGAAAATAACTGACAGTGGAGTGGATTGGCAAAAGACTGGATCAGATGCCTAGTGGAAGTTCTAAATTGGCAGACTTAAAACATACCCCCAGTTTAACATTACAACTGATCCTCTTGTGGAGTGCTTTTAGTAAGAGACCCATCCCCATGCCCATTGTTACAAGCAACCAGACAGGGCACTTGTTTGAGGATAACTTCCTCTCCCAATAGTTCTGGATGCTCTGAAAAGAAATAAATGGTCATGGGTATTACACTTCTTTCTTTTCCAGCGTGATATACATATATCTTTTACGTGTTACTGTCATTTGACTGTGGCCATGTTGGGGCACTGCCTTGAAGGGTTTTTCAGTGGAATAAATCAACCCCAGGATAGGAATGTAAACAGATACAAAAACACCCCCACACAATATATATGACAGGCTTCTTTCAGTTTCCATCCACCAAATCCACTCACAAGGTTTTGGTCAGCCTGATGCTGTAGCAGGAGACACTTGCCCAATGTGCCACACAGTGGGACTGAACCAAGAACTATACAGTTGGGAAGGAAGCAAGCTTCTTACCACACAGCCATACCTGCACCTATATCAATAAATACCCCCCCCACACACACACACACGTTTATAATGGATATGATACAACACAACACTAGAGCACTCCAGGCTAATGCACATAATACAACACCCCCAACTCACATCATCACACTACCACAATGCTGCTAGAAAGTCAAACAATCCAAGAATTCTGTGATCAATGTAAACTTTGGGAAAATGTTGAGGAAAGCAATAGAAATGGTAGAAAATACTGCAGAGCTGTGTCACAACTATAATTACTGGCATCACAATTGTAATTATAAGATTCTATTTGATTTAGCAGGAACTACTGAGACTTTGGTAATTCATACTGTGATCATCACAATGCATGAGAAAAACCTGCTTGCATAGAATGCTATGTAATTAATAAACTAATGTGCAGCTATTTCAGAAACATCCACATACAATCAAATTTCACTCTCAACAATACTTCCAGCCTCCTCTCTCTCTCTCTCTCCTTCCAACATTGGAATACACAACCACACTCATGCTCACACATATCTATCAGACTAACTGTATAAACATCCTCAAGTGTATACAAATCTATGAATCTGATTATACACATATAAGTCTATATACAGAATATATCTATCCATCCAATTATACAAGTACAAGTTTATACACACACAGACACACAACCATGTGTATCTATCAGTCCAATTTCTTATACACACTAAAGTTTACACATACAAACATATCAAGCTGACTATAGACACATTAATCTCTCTCTTTCTCTCTCTACCCACACATTTTTTTTTTATTAGGTACAATAGATGCAGGTGTGGTTCTGTGGTAAGAAGTTCTTTTTCCAATTACATGGTTCTAGGTTCACTCCCACTGTGTGGCACCCTGGGCAAGTGTCTTCTATTATAGCCCTAGGCCAACCAAAACCTTGTGAGTGGGTTTAGTAGATGGAAACTGAAAGAAGCTTATTGTGTGTGTGTATATATTCTTTTAGTCTTTTACTTGTTTTGGTAGTTTGACTGTGGCCATGCTGAAGCACCGCCTCAAAGGGTTTATTTTTAGTCAAAGAAATCAACCCAAAGAATTATTCTTTGTAAGCCTAGTACTTACTGTATCAATCTCTTTTGCCAAACCACTCAGTTATGGGGACTTAAACACACCAACATCAGTTGTCAAGCAATGGCGGGGGAACAAACACAGACACAAAGACACACACATACATAAATATATAAGTATGATGGGCTTCTTTCGGTTTCCGTCTACAAAATCCACTCACAAGACTTTGACCAACTTGCGGCTACAGTAGAAGACATTCCCCCCAAGGTGCCACACTGTGGGACTGAACCCAGGGTCATGTAGCTGGGAGGCAAGCTTCTTAACATACCTATGTTTGTCCCGCACCACCACTTGACAACCAGTACAGCAAAAGAGACTGATTAAATAAGTACTAGGCTTTAAAACAATTAATAAAGACTTAGGTTGATAAGTTTGACTAAAACTCTTCAAAGCAGTGCCCCAGCATGGCCACAGTCTAATGACTGAAACAAGTAAGAGATAAAAGGGAAAAGATAATCCATAAAAACAGTCTAACATTTATTAAAGGAACACCACATACATTTAAGTAGAGCATCAAATTATTTTAACGAGGAAAACAATGACAGTTAATTCAGAGTTTAACAGTCTTAAGAAGCCAAAATTAGCAAAACTTCAAAGTCACGGTCAATATTTTCTTTAAATACACATTGATGCAATGAAGAAGTGCACTTACCAACCATGAGGGTTTGGCTTAAATTGCACTGCATGGCATGGGAAAGTGTCTTCTAATACAGACCCGAGCCAACCGAAACCTTGAATAGATATAACAGATGGAAACTAAAACAAGCCCATTGTGTATGTGTTTAGTGTTTGATACACACACGGAGGATAACTGGACTCAGAGGGTACAGATCAACTCAGAGCTATAGTAGAAGACACGCAGCCAAAGTGATGCAGATAAGGAATGAACCAATAACTATGTGATTGTCAAAAACAAAAAAGATGCCTCACCACATAGCCATGCCCTAACCACACAACATGAATATACCCCCCCCCCATCAACTTACATGTCATACAATCTACTATTTCTTTCATGTCTGCTCATTCTCTCTCTCTCTCTGATGCACACACAACACACACACACACACACACACATATGGGTGCAAACTTGGGGGTGGTAAGAGGTTTGCTTCCCAACCAAATGGTTCTAAGTTCAGTCCCATTTCATGGCACCTTGAGCAAGCACCTTCTACTATACCCTCAGGCCAACCAAAGCTGTGTAAGTGGATTTGGTAGATACATTCAATCAAATGGGTGGATACATGTTTGTGTGTGTGTGTGTGTGTATATGTGCATGCGTGTGTCCGTATAGGTAGCAGTATGGTAAGAAATTTGCTTCCCAGCTACACGGTTCTGGATTCAGTTCCACTGCATGGCACCTTGGGCAAGTGTCTTTTACTATGGCTCCAGGCTGACAAAAACCTCATGAGTAGATTTGGTAGATGGAAACTGAAAGAAGCCAGTTGTGTGTCCGTGTATGTATATATATATATATATATATATATATCCATGTGTGTGTCTTTATATCTGTGTTTGTCCTC